>NW_020653853.1:6614373-6673751 GCF_003589595.1 Hyposmocoma kahamanoa
TGCCTTGAATATTTTAAAGTACTATTGTTGTTCTGTTGTCGTGTTTTTCAGTTTAAATTACTAATAAGTAATAAGTATACTGTTGCTACTTCAAGTAGGAGCATTGTCGTGGGACTGTGTTATATCTTCTATCAAGGCGTTCTTAATATTAAAAGATAGAAAACTAGCTATATGTCTCAGATACCTTATGGGTAAAAGTAAATTATCCTCAAAAAGTTTGAAGCAAGGAATATAGCGTCACTATGACGGATGTCAAATTATGAATATTCGAATATATGTTCATATGTTTATGTTTATGTGTATGCGTATATATACTTATTATGAGCGATTCTTAGGAAGCAGTCAGGAAATGCACTTGGTATGAATTTAATACGTCAATGCTACTATTATTTCTTTTTTACTAATGTTATTACTATCACCTATTATAAGAATTATTGTAGTTTAATTAACAAAGTTGTAACCACTTAACAATGTAATAATTTGACTAAAAATACATAGATTATATAATACTGAGATTATTTAATGTGGTGTTTAAATTTTTATAGCTCTAATGCTGCACAAGGCTTATATATATTTACAGTATTCGACAAGTGAACACATAAACCAACTCACATTATTTGTTATTCAATAATGTAACGTACTCCAATTAAGTGATGGAACGTAATAATAATATTATTTCAAAAAGCTCTCGTGTACTCGTAACATATAAAAGGAAATTACAATTTGAATAAACTTGGTAAGTGTATCAATAAATGTAAAAACTTCAAATAGAGTTACTCGAACGTAGTGAAGACAAAGAATAAAGAGGCCGTAAGAAAGTAGATAAAAATCAGAACTAGCATGTGTAAAAAATAAAACGTGTCTGAACAGTGTTCCGCGTGCTCTAAAATTTGAATTTTTTAAGCGTTCAAATTAGTGACAAAACAATTTTTAAAATGACATCTGCACCCAAAGTGCGTGTCAACAATTACACGATAAATAAAAAGATATCGATAAACGTTTTATCAAAAATATACATTATTCTTGAATTCTTGGTAGGACTTAATAGAGTCAATGTTTTCGGTATAAAAAACTTAACCTTCAAAACCTTAACTTGTCTTTATTCCGTATCCATTATCGTTTTCTTGTGTTATTACACTTCCTATTCAAATGAAAATTGGAACTTATTATCTATGAAATTAATACAATACTTTGTTTATACTATCTTTGGTTTCGCAACACGAAATAAGTTAGAACAATTCTATAATGAACTTCAACATTTTGACGAAGAAGTTGGTATTACACCAAAAATTACACGTGGCTGTTTAAACAATTTGCTACAAACTGGTTTTGTTGTGGCATTCACACTTTTTACCATTTACGAAGAAAATTTGATGCAATTGGCGATTCTATACTTGATTCATGTATTAGAGAATCAATATTACAGTCATTTGTTGCTCCTTCTCATTCAACGACTTCGCCTAATCAATTGGTGCATTAAATCATCCCTAATCAATACCGAGATAAAAAAATTAACAGAGGTGGAAAAATTCTCAGCAAATGGCCATCAAATCAAAATGACCAAACTTATGGATTTTTATTGTATAATCGTTAATGCGTACGAATTGCTAACGGACGCGATAAAACGACAGGTAAAAATAAACCACCGGTTTCTATAGTCCATCTGTTTAGGTACTTAAATAAATGTAAACAATCTTGAGATGTCTATTTAATGAAATATACATTTATAAAATGATTTTCCCTTACCTTCAAATACAAAATATAAATACTTAGCTTCATATGAAGTTGCATGCCTATTTTTATACCTATTGATTTGTAAAGCATGTGTTTCAATAAAAAGATGTATCAAGATTGTTTACATTTAGTTAAGTATCTAAACAAATGGACTATAATCAAATTTCTCAATCTAGTTCCATTTGATTAACATATTATTTGCATGATTTAGATTCCAGTAAATAAAGCTGCTTTACAATGAATTATTGTTAAATATAAGTTTGATCTCACTATAGTTATCACAATGTAAGAAGCCCAATTTGACAGCTGGGGTAGACGATAGTATGTAACTTTGAATGCAATCAACGAAACAGTAAACAAACAATTATTAAGTTATTGAGTTTTAAAAAATACATTAATTTTAGTGAATAATAGAACATACTTCAAGTATCATTTTCTTACGAAGTCCTAAATAAAACGCAATTTTGAGTGAGTCCGAAGCGTCTTAAAAACAGTTACGTCCTCAATCAATTTTTTTTTTAAATAATAGTGTTGTAACCAATATATCGTCGAATTTCACCGAGTCTCTCTGACTGTTAATGTAACTACAGTACTACAACAAGTTGTTATTGTGATCATTTAAAATACTTACTCATTATTTATATTAAACTCTACATTGGTTAATTAAATGTTAATTATTCTATCTAGAACTGAAAACCAATGACTAGAAAAATAATCTTAACGATTGCAGACTCATAAAATTTCGAATAAATTTCTCGTGACAATCGCTTAATATGATTACCGATATGTTTAGTTCACATCCTAAAATACGTTACGATGACAGAGTGTCAAAAGGTGGCTCTTATTTTGTGACGACTATAGTAACTGTGGTTATTATGTTTATCAAGTGTTCGATATTATCACAGTATTACATTATCGTTCCTACAGTAGCGCAACGCCTTTGATATTCGTCGATACCGCCGTCGTATAATACTATTGATACCGTTTGTTCATACATACTTGCGGTGTCGTGCGCAGATATGCAAGGGTTGTCACAAAATGCAAAAAAATGCAATCTGATCAAGATGATTCTCAGGGATGAGAGGAGCAGGGCACAGCTTATCCAGGTGCCGAATATATGTGAGTCCGCTGTCTGTGCTGATCTCATCGTCGTCTTCGATAGTCGAGTAGTTTCTCACTTCTGTACAATGGCGGAATGGTGTCTTATGGGGTGATCTTATCTTAACGGTCAACCCTGTTCGTACTTCTCTCCCGAACATATGCATGAAGGGTGAGGCTCCGAATAAGTAGTGGGCGTAGCTCGAAAGGTATATTTAATTATCCGGATTTTTTGTAATATACCACCCACCACGCTCTAATTAATTCACTTTAAAGCACAGAATACATTGTAATAATGAATGACACTTTTTTGTAATCTCTTGTGTGATTTTGACTATTCAAAAATGCCTCTGAGTCAGGCTTACCTGAATTAAAATTTATTATTATTATTATTATTACAGAAAATTGTCAACAAATGGTATCCTAGATACAGATTCAAATATATGACCATCATTACTACAACATTATACAACAATTTATGAAATATTGCTTATATAGCAATAAAGATTCGCTGTCAAATATTTACGTGACATTTTATTTTTAGATATTTTCAGTTTTCTCTTGTGAAATTTAATTATACATAATTATGGTGTATTCGCTTTTGGATGAACACTTTAAACATAAAAGAATGGTTGAGACATGTGAATGGCCGTAATTTAAATTCTACTTTACTTATTAAATCAAATAATCCTATGAAATTTTAAATCCCTGTCGTATTTCGATTCACATCTGTACACTGAATATTTCATGAGTGCCAATGTATATGCACACAATTATTTTCGTAGTACTCGCTGAACGTTTTCAAAAATATTTTGAAACACGCATACGTCAACCCTAAACGCTCGATCCGGTAAACTAAGCGCTTTTGCAGGATGCAGCCCGTGCCGCCCGACTCTCCTCAACTACCTCGTCGTTGCTCTGTGCAAGTACATTCGTTGCGCAACTGTATTGTAAAACTGTGATATTATACTTCCTCAATATACGCAATAATAATGGCATTTGCTTTACCAACATTGCTCTTCGAAACGAAAGAAGAAATTAAGAAATAAATTCAACAAGCGATTTTTGCTTTCAGTTGCTGACCATAACAACTGGTTTGTTTTTCAATACGTTGATCATTTCCTATCATATCTCCGAAGGGTATTTGTTCAAGAATGTAAGTAAAGGTTTTGTTACTATATTAGTTTTGACTAAGCCAGACGTACAAATACTATGCTGATGGTTTGAATCTATGTGTGTGCTATGTTAAGCTTTAATATATCCTTAATTGTTGGAAGACAGAGAGTTGTAGAGTTGTTGTTGAGAGATATTGAACGGATTGGATTGAACGTAAAGAAAAACCAATGAGGAGTGTTAAGAATGGTGCAGGAAAAGAAAAGGTTATTAAAGACAATAGAGAACCAAAGGGGAAAGATGTCTAGGCATGTGACGATAGGTTTCTTAGAAATATCATGGAAAAGAAATTCGAAGGAAAGAAAGGCCGAGGACGAACGAGACGAAGTTATTTAGATCGGATACGGAAAAAGTTAATGTGTCGCATTAGAAAATCAAAGTACGGTACAATAACGAGGATCGTAGCTTGGGTTAGCGTAGAGGTCTTTTTTAAATATAAAACGTCGATTATATTCATAAATAAAAATTTATACGTATATTCAATTTCGAAGCTTTGTCCAGAACTTCAAGATGTCTATTTTACATCCCTCCTCTCTTTTTTTTTTCGTTTCTCTCGTTTCTTAAAACAATTCGCAAAAAAAACACCCAAATTATCCTAACAACAACAACATAAATATGATACGGTGATATATCATATTAAAGACTCATCACAATTAGACAAATATATTTTCCCTTGAATGCAGACAGTCCATGTTCTTTTGGAGGAATGATCAACAACTATAGACATATACACAGGTTATTATATTCATGAAAAATAAAATAAGTCATATTCATCCAAATTAGCAATCCATCTCCTCCTGTCCTTCTACGTTTGCCTCTATCTGCATTCGCCGGAAAAACTTTCATCCTATACATTGTCATCATGGCTTCATAGTTGTCTCCATATGAAAAACAAACACAAAAGATTAACAAACATACAACAATAAAATATACATAACTTATCAGTCCCTAGAAATAGAAAACCGTTAAACTACCTACTGAACGAAGAAGAAGGATGAAGAGGTTCATCCTATCTACGAAAACAAAAACCTGCCTATCAGAGATCCTACCTATCAGACTAGTAGTAGGTCTAGCTAGCCTAACTTCCTCATATTACCATATCTCCCGGACAATAAAGCAACTCTATCTTTCTTATCAAAATTACGCTTCTGTTCTGATCGCATACTATAAAGTCTGTTCAATCCATTTGTACAACCAAACTTCTATAGCAATATTTCAACTTCAAATGTCACATCTCTCGCCAAATCAAATACTTATCAGGATTTGTCGCAAACAAGTCAATTGGCTACTATATAAATTATATAAATTAGTCAATTTAATAAATTAAATTTTCGCACACGTTTTGTTGAATGTTACAGTTGATCTATGAGTTTTTAAAACAAAGCTAACTATTGCATGTAATTTTTAGTTGTACCAACTTTTTTACCTTAAAACGGTAGCTTCAGCCGACGCTAAGTCCGCTATTTTGTTTATTCGTTAACCGGCCTATCACAGTAAATTTGACTCATATCCATGAAACCTTTTTTTAAACACTCCACGATTTACCACTTCTTCATGACGGCCAATATGTAGAGTAGAATACAACGTATGTAGATTATAATTTTCTGGTTTTATGCATGAAATATAGTTACTCAGCATTTAATCACTATTTTGGAAATAATCATCACTGAAATAGCAAAATGAATATTTAATCATACTGTTTAATTAAACAAATCGATTCATTCAATTAATTAATCAGTTTGTAGTTGGCAGTATAATGGACCATCACTAAAACAGTGAGTTATCTTCTGTTTGTATACTTTTTGCGTAAATTAGATTGGAACAGACTTTACCTATCCATTCCTTACGCGAATCTATCAGGGCTGCTCGTTTCACAACCTTTTCTCGCAAATCTTCTGGAATACTTACACCAACACGTTTAAAAACTCTATTTTCCGTCTTATATATCTTAGGCGTAATTCTACAATCATATGAATTACGCACTTTCGGCAAAACATTTTTACGGAATTACGCTTTTGACGCCATTGACATGTTATGCCACTCACGTGAACTTTTTTCTTTATTTCCGGCAAATGAGCAGAATGTATGTATTCCGACCTCTTTACCGACAAGTTATCAGAACTTTTAGATACCGTCTCGATAGAAGAATTTTCTTTCTTTGACACGACATATGTCATGGACTTGAAAGAAATTTCATTGTCAATTAAATTAAAATTGATAGTTGCCTCATATTCTTTCAAAAAAATCCTGGCCGAGGATAAGGAATTCCTCGTCACCTTGCACAACAAGCAATCTTTATGGATACTCATTTCCATTGATTGTCAACGAAACCTTGGTGGACGCCTGCACTTTTAGTGGCGGTCCGCCCACAGCACTTAATGGAAAATTCGGAGTATCTTCAATCTGCAAATGTGACTTTTCTGCAAAAGAACGAGAGATTATTGAAACCGAAGCACCAGTATCCACCAATGCATCGCACTTTACATTATTAATAAAAACAGATATAAAGGGTTATCTACTTCAAAACTATCAATTGTATACATATTTCCTAAATGTTCAGCCGCGCTTTGTTGACATACACGATGAGGAGATCCTGGTGAAGATCCACTACTTTGCTCTCGTGAATACACTTGACGTGGTGTATCCTCTACGATTGGTGCCTGTGCTGATTGATATTCCGACTGTATAGACACGGGTCTAACTATCGGTGTAGAATCACCCTGTGTTTGCCAACAGTGAGAGTGCTCCTCAGGGAAACAAATTGGCAATTCGATACCTTGTTGTCCCACATTGTAATAGTGATTAAATATATCTTCTACTTGCATAATTGTTTTTATTAACTCATCCTTGGACAATTATAAATAGCTAGCCAGCACCCATTGATAATTCGCTGTCAAAGACTTCAGGGAATGTCGGATAAATTTTACGTCGTCCTGTATCTTTGCCTTCGTCGATAAATTATTTAAATTATAAAAATAACTTAAGAGCATTGACTTACAAATAAATGGACGACGGGTCTAATACAAAAACCACGAAAAAAATGTCCCAAGTCAACCTATTCGAAATTTAAATTGTAATGTCATCGCAGTATCGCGCTGTCACTAGAACAAATGAAGACTAAAGCGGAGTGTCGCGCTCTGTATACGATTTTAGCGCCTTACAAGTGCGGACACTTTTTAGCGCGGACCCGACGTCCATATAATTGTAAGTCAATGCTTAAGAGTGATTCGTTTGGCATCTGTCGCCCTTAATAAGCGGACCTCGGCCGTAGTGTTCTCTATGAGAAATCTTAAGTATTTTGTCACCCAATTAGATACATTTACAGCTACCAGCCGTGGCTGGAGATGTCGCTATTCATTGTATTTAATTTTTTTATTGAACTCATATTCAATTATTTTTTATGTGGAATTACTCCACTAGTTTGTTATAATTGTTAATACAAAGATCGAACACTCAGAAAAAATATTTCGATTCGGCCGGATTCGAAGCGACGTCTTCCAGCATAACGTGCCAGACGCTATGCCAACTAAGCCACGGAACGAACCAGCGAACCTCATGAATTCTTCTATGTGTTTGTTGTCGTGTCTTTGTATTTGTTTTTTTCTACGACTTTTTAGCCATAGCGCCATCTATAAGAAATCTTAAGTATTTCTTTCTCTCTTTAGTTTTTATTGAGATTTTTTGTGAAATAACTCCACTAGTTTTGTTATGATTATGAATATAACTAACTGGTGGTATTGTTTAGTTTGTATTCACAAAGATCAAACACAGAACAATTTTGTCACCCCAGTGGGACTTGAACCCACGACCATGCTGCACCGGAACATTGCTCTAACTATTTGAGCTACGGGTCCAGTTACCGAGCCGTCGAAATTCTCCTAAGTGTTTTTGTTATAGATCTTTGAATTGCTTCGAATGGCTATCGACATTCGGCACCGCTAGTGACATCTAATGAGAGATTTTTTAATAAAGTTTTCTATATTTGGTAGATATAGTTTCTCAAGAAAGTTTATGCTGTAATATGTTTCCTAATAAAGCTATTACAATTATTACTTAAAAGAATTTTTCCCAATTTCCAATAAAGAACACCAAAAACCCACTGATTAACTAACCAGTAATGGACACTCACCAATAATGTACACTCAGTAACTGACACTTTTAACAAACGTGTTACTATGATAGAAAATTTTGTCTTAAATCTTATTAGAAATGAATTTAATAATAGATGTAGAGGGTCGGTCACTAGTGCCATCACCTTACTAATTTTACTTACTATTTGTAGGTTTCAATTGAACACACGGTCAAAAGTTTAAGTTTGATCGTAGTGGAGATCATGCCTATAGCTGTGCCTTGTATGACCTGCGATCACATTCGAGCTGAAGTCGTAAAACTAAGAGAATTGCTTGCGTCTAAGCTGTATGAAAGCAAATTAGGTAAGCGATATCACATCTTTTTGTAATAAGGTTCTTTAAAGTCCCGCATTAGGGAAAACTCTGTATCACGGTGTAGGTGTGCTATAGTCCACTCTTTTTTACGCACACACTTTCCTTTCTTCCTTTCCTTTCTTAACCCGTTCTTACCATTTTCTTAACCCGTTCGTGCATAGTACTGAAATTATACTGCGCTCAAAAACGTCACCACTTTTCTATATGCCATCTGTAGTGCTTACATTGATTCAATATAATTATTACTGTTTATCACTGACGACGGTTGATTCCGTCAACAGGCATAGTTGTACTGCTCATAGTTCTTGCAAATGTTTCTTGTGCATAAAAAGTGACGACTATGACGGTAGTAGGGTATTTGCCGTTGTGAGATAATTACAAAATTAAAATGCGCGATATTGATTGCGCAAGAGAAACGCTTTCCAAAATAAACACTTAGGTACTAATTAATAATAATAATTATAACAACGCACACACTCAATATTGCCCCGCATTAGGGAAACCCTGTATCGCGAGTGCCTTGGACACACACATAAATGACCACAAATTACACCCAAACTTTCGAGAGAACTATGGTAACCGTTCGGCCACATATGCAGTTAGTCTGTCATAGGTACATCAGCGGCTCACCTTGAAGGGCATTTTACAATATAAGAATCGACGTTGGTCTTTATCGTTTTAGGCCAAGTGTGTTCCGTGTTTCGTCAAGTTATCCTTTGTCCAATCCAGTCCATTTGTCAATTGGTTCGCCAAATTAGTTTTTTCTAGAAGGTAAGGGCTAATGACGTACATAATTATAACAATTGAATAAAAAATAAATCGACCTCAAAAATTTGTGGACTTACATCTATTTGCTAAGTTTTATTGAAATCGGTTAACGGAAAGAAGGTGATATCTAACAAACCGAATTCATCCCATAATTTGTTACTCTTGGAGGTAAAATATTTTCTACAAATTTTAATGGGACCACTTTCGAGGCACCACAATTCCAACAAAAAAGAATCATCCAAATCGGTTCATAAATGTTGGAGTACTTTTCTTTTATAATACCAAGTGACAGGATAAACAAGTCCTGCGCCTGGTGGCCAGCGACACGTCTATCCATAACAGTTGCAGTACCATTCAGAGTCAACAAGAGAATTGACAAGTCCCATGTGCCTGTAATTTCACCAACACCCTTATACTTTTAAACCGGAACGCAGCTAACATTGCTGCTTGGCGGCAGAGATAGGTAAGGTTTTCCTGGACGCTCTTTCACAAGGAGCTCTACAGCTATATTCGTGTAACATTGTAACATTCCGAAAAAAAACCGAAATATTTTTTCCACACCTAAATGTTTGTGAACAACATCGAGTATATAACCAGAAATAGAGACGAAATGTCATTTATTTTGTTTGAAAACTATTCTGCCATATCATTACTGTGACAACTGCGCTCCAATTGGCCAGCCCGAATTCGAAACAATTGACGGGAGTGGTCAATGGGTGTCGTCAACTGTTTCACTTCAATTCGACCAGTTAACTTGAGCTTTGCTATAATGGACGAAAATTGCAAAATTATGTATTTAATATTTAATTACCGATGAAATGTGCTTCCGTTTGTTTTGTAATTAGATGTTTTGCTGTTTTTCCCACACCACCGAATAGAACAGCACGGCATTTTTAGAGATATTATCTTTATTACAATAAATACAGAATATTTTTTGGAATATACGGAGACGTACACACAGGTCAGTAGTTGGCCTGTCTATAATTCAGTACAAACGACAGTTTATATTTATAAACTGTCATGGTAAGTCACATGCCTGTCTGTTTTTATCATACGTCGCACAGCATCGATGTTTTTTTGTTGTTCACAGCAGTGGACGGGCGACCATCACGAAATTCGTCACTGAGATTCACAGGATCGCGTTTGAATTCTGCAAACCAACTATAAATAGTCGTTTTGCGTAGTGCTTCATTTGAAGCAGTTTGAAGCCGAGCGAATCTCCGCTGAGCTGTTAAATAACACTTAAAGTCGTAGATAAGCATACTACGAAAATTTTCACGAGTTATATCCATGGTGATGTAGATAACCAATATCTAAAATGACGCCAAAATGTAAAAACAAGTGACAGTCAGATGAAACAAACTGTACTCTACAGCCAAAGAGTTCCATTTTCAAATGGTGTAATTAGTTTTTAAATATTGTTTATGTAAGTGGCCAGTTCCGGAAAAGTTGTAGTGCGCCCTATGTATAAAAAAACATATTTCAGTAAATAAAACGTGAATGGATCAACAACATGTTCTGAAATAATTTAATGCGTGTGCTGATGGAAATTTTTATTACACGTGGGTACAATATTTGCCGGAGATTGTAATATAGATGGATAAAAACTACGTGGAAACTCAAAATTTTGTGTTGTCGTTGCGTCGTCGGCGAAATTAATTTGTTTGTCAGATTTAAATGAGTTAGCTAAGTTTACGGGGCCGTTTAATATGATTTCTAATTTACAAGTAATTATTCAAGTAACTAAATAACTGAATGAGATAAACTATTGTTATATATTACGGATACTAACATTGATAGAACACATAAAAAAATTCCTTCGATCTAGAATCCAGTTGAACTCGAAGAAGCGTCTTTTTCGCAACACACAACTGAGTTGCGGTACGAATTTCTCAATGTGCATCACTGCAGATCTTGTTTTTATTTGTCTAGACGGATATATGAATAAAATAATAATAATAAAATAAAAACATCATGATCGTCAATAAATATAGCAAAAGAAACTAATATATGAAATTGCTGGAGGATCGCGGCAGGCTGGGCGCATTTCATCGATGTATGGCTTTGCTAATTCATTGTGCGAGGTACCAGCCAACCCTTGGGCCTCCCTTTCGGACCATTGATTTTTTAGATATAATCATGTAAAAAAAAGCGCACTCGGATTCTATGAATGTCGGATCTTGATTCCGAAGGGTGCGAATTAATTGCCCGAGACGGAGGTCTCGCTTCAGTGACTTTTTAATCTATCCGCCAGTTTAAAAGTTGAAACACATAGATCTTATTGGCAGGTCAATGTTGAGACCACAGAAGCGTAATTGAAGTCTGTGGTTGAACACAACATGAACACTACTAATATATCGATGTACGTGACATCTCAAACTTTTATAGTAGATGTCCGACGTGACATTTTATAGTTTATGACGATAAACTATAAAAGTTTGAGAGGTCACGTACATTGACTAAGTTTTTTTAGAACTAGAAACGTAAACAAAGAGGCAATGATCGTAAATGTTTAGACAATAAATTACAGTAAAGGAAAAAATCGATGAAAGGAAAAAAAAATGAATTTATGACAAACGACATTTTCAAATGACAGGATAATAGTAGTAGAATATTTTGTACTAGCGCGGCAGTTAAGCTAGTTAGTAGTAGTAGAGCTTCTTGTGAAAGAGTTTGCCCAGGGAACTACTGCCACTTTACCTATTTCTACCGCCAAACGGTAATGTTATTTAAGGTAAGGGTATTAAAGGTAAGGGCATTACTATGTTCCGGTTTTGAAGGATACGGGTGCTGGTGAAATTACAGGCACATGGGACTTGTCAAATTATGTCTCAGGGTGACGGGCGCAGTGGCAGTGCCTCTCAGATCTTTACGACTTAAAGCTCTGAGTGGCACTGCAACTGTTATGGACAGGCGTGTAGCTTTACCATCACACGCACGATTTTTTCGTCCCGTCACTTGATATTGCATATAAAAAAAAGCTTTAGGATCGTATACGTCGCATATGAGCGGGTTGATAGGTGGTTCGTGCGTTGAGATGCTTTTAAGACAAGACGTAGAGTGTATGATTATAAATGTCTGGAGAAGGACGAATCGGTACTTAAAAGGAGTTTGGAACAGCTGAACTATATTACATTGACCTTAGAGGTGGGTTTCGTGCTCGTATGTTGTCCTTAGCAGCACTCTTCTTCAAATTCCAGCAGATGTCCTAATTATACGTATCCGACAAATGCGGTGGTACGCCTGGCGGTTTCGTTGGAGCAGTGGCGATTAGAGGAAACTACCAATTTCGATGATGATCTCTTGATTTATCACCGAACAGTGTTTAAGTATAGTTCAATAACATAGTAAAACACAAGTGGGACTTCTTTCACACACGCCGAAATGTAGTAAGACTACGCAGAGTGTTAAGTCTTTGCATAAACGGTTTGTTGTAGACTGTCTCAACAACGAACAGTAGTTCAGTTGCAGCAGGGTAAAAAGGATAGCAATAGGTACAAATGTTAAAGGAAATGTGTGTACTGTAATAGGGGTCCATAGCTCTAATGCATTACGAGAGGTACTTTTAATAAATTCAAACTGTAATAATCTTTAAGATATTTGGTTTATTTCACTTTTTTTACATAATTTTAGTATTGCGTTACAAATCAATCTCTCTTGTCTGTCAAGATCTATTCTTAACATTCTAAATACAAAACTATAATCATTACCTATGTTCAGCCAGCAATTCTACTCATAGAGTACAGCCTAGTCTACAGTACCTAAGTATCGGAGTGAACATAATTCGTCTTTAGGGACAGACTAAGACGTCTAATGAACCATACTGCAATCTTGCAATCTTACATTTTTTCTTCATTCATTTAACTTTCTGAAATTTTTCTGCGGGAAATCGTTATGTCTTTACGGTGGCCATTTTGAAACTCCTCACAAGACAATGGGTGCTGGCCCTACATGTATCCTATTGCGTTTCTACTGGGTTGCCTATGGTATAATTCGCTGGAGGTTAGGCGAATGAAAAACTAACTTGTGGTTATACGCAGAATTCTCAGCGGTAATATAGATTCCTCAGATTTACATAATGAGCTGTGTCGACTCTTTGCCCCCGTCAACTACCATCGCATTAGAAGACACCAGTTGATTGCCACCCCGTGGTGCCGAACCGTAGCGCGTGGTAAATCACCCATACCGCGCTGTTGTGCGCGCTCAACTCTCTCCTTGCCACCAACCCAGAATGCTACTTGTTTGCGGATGGGTGGTCACTGTATTGTTAAGACGCTATTGTGAAAGCGATGCTTGAATGGTACTTAATCTTGTGTTTATTTATTAAGCTGTTATGTTAGTAATGTATCTTTAATTATTCTAATTGGTGTGTCCGTTTTAATTAAAGTAGAAATAAATAAATAATACGTTTATTTAATGAGATTTTTTGCAAAATACTCAATACTCCACTAGTTTTGCTACGATTATGAATACAAAGATGTCTCTCAAAGATCTCTCACTAGATGTCACTAGCGGCGACGAATGCCGAAAGCCAGTACAAAGATCTATAACAAAAACACATAATAGATTTTCGACGGTTTGATAACAGTATCCGTAGCTCAGTTGTTAAGAGCAATGCTACGGTGCAGCATGGACATGAGTTCAAGTAAATTATATATAAAAAAAGTAATAATTTTTACTATTTCATGTTATCACTTTTTCATCCGTTAAATGTATGTGTAATTGAATCAGCAAGTTATTTCTACTAATTTTTCGATACCTACGAAAATAGTACAGGGTAAATGTAATTTCGCTCTTTTTGTTTCAGATAAAAGAAGCCGTAGTGTGGCCCGTTCGTTAATGGCTCTGACTGAAGTTCGAAATCTGTCCTTCTCACTCTTGTGCATGGTGGATATCTCCGTTTCTCTCCCTTTTTCTTTACTGGGTCTCGTTGCTACGTATCTTATTATTTCGTTGCAGTTTGTAAAAGTTATTCTTTCAAATTCGAATTCACATTGAATATTCATGTCTGCGTTTGATGGTAATTTTTAGTATTAAAAAAATATTAAATTAAAATTATAAACCCCTGTTACAAAAGAATGTACTTTTGAAGTACATTCTTTTGTAAAACTTCAGTAAAGTCACCGTTTGTACTTACAATTTAACAATTCGTGGCAATCAATTTAACGGGCCCAAACACGATAGACAGTCTGCAGACTATTGCCACAGTATAATAATAAAACAAGCATGGTAACTCCATTCGTACGCTGCAGCACGGCTTGTATGTGTGCCAACCCCGCCGCGCGACGTGAACGGACGCACACATTAAAAAAAACTTTAAAAGAAGTTGGTCAAAAACCCGCTTTGCGATCAAACCGTTTGAGAGTTACAATGCTACAGTCAGACAAAGGCTTAAAATGTATATATAACTCTCCATTTTTTGCATCGAGGATTGAAAATACATTTGCCGTTTTCGACGTGATGCATGTTTTTACATACTTTAATGTGTGTTTTACTTATAATATTATAAAAATAATTGATGTTGCTAATAACTAATATTATAAAAGCTGTCACATCGAAATGTAGAAATTTTCGTAAAAATTTAGGAGATATTATTTTTATTTCTGCTCTCCTAATCAAGTTCTTAGGTTTTCGCGATTGTTTCACATAGGAGATTTATTTACACTAGACACCTGTGAACATGAGACCTGTACAGTTCCCGAAACGTTGGTTTGTTTGAAAAAACAAGTATACGCGATTTAAATCCGAAAAATAGTGTCATTATCTCTGCTCTCCTTGTCATAACCGAAGCATTTGCATTTCGGTAATTTTCGAGATGTTCGCATCTAAAGTTTTTTGATAGTAAAAAATGCCAATTGCGCTGATTTTGCTTAGCTTATATCGATTAGACGGGGTTGTAGATTTTATTTCGCTGACCTCAGTGCCTCTACGAGTACCACGAGTTTACGGTAACAGTAGTCGCTAGCGACAAATTTGTGTGGCAAATTATACAGCGCCCCTAACGGTTACGAGATGATGTAACATTTAAATATTTTACGTTGTCGCTAGCGAAAACTATCACAGTGAACTCATGGTAGACGCAATGATAGGTAAATTTTCAATTTTCCCTAAAAACGTCGATTAGTTATGATAAGAGGGTTGAAGCAGAAAGCCAGTTAGCCATGTGCATATATAGCCAGTGGCATGGCTTACTGGGTTGCAATCGCTCACCATATGGTACTGGCAGAAAACCAACTCTGTTTGACTTTTGACGGTGTACAGTATTTATGCTGAGTCAGGGTCATTTCAGCACAAATTGTAGTCATACATAAATTTTGTTGATTCGCACAGTATTTGTTTGTTTGTTTCTCTCACTGTATTTGTTTTTATCACGGTATGTATTATGAACTATAAATCTGTATTAAATTAATAATGTATGTTCTATGTGATTTTGTGATATACTTTGTGAAGTCATTGTAAATGGTTTGTTTCTGTTTGTATTTGTGCTAAATAAACGTGTGTCTACCTATATAATAGTATGGTAAATATAGTAAGAGGAACTTGAAATATGCACATTATGTAATAAGTTGATTAAATAGCAAGTTATGTTTTCAAAATTATTATAAATTATCGAGTTCTTAGGTTTTCGCGATTGTTACACATAGGAAATGAAACTATTTTTTCAGATTTAAATCGTGTATATTTGCTTTTTCAAACAAAGCGAAGATTGACAGTTAACCGTGACCATGGGACCTGCAACGGGCCGAAACGTCGGTTTGTTTGAAACAACAAGTATATGCGATTTAAATCCAGAAAAATAGTTCCATTTTCTATATTATAAATTAATCACAGGATAAAGAAGATTGCAACTTAATTTTGGGAAAAAAATAGGTTTTGAAAACAAATTTTGTATTATATTAAAATAATCGATATTGCTAAATACCTAATATTATTGTAAAGGGTCATATCGAGTCGTAAAAGGAATGATCTAGAAAATGTGTTTAATATTTGCTAATAACACTTATATGTACCTACATTAATATAAGGAGCACATTTCCTCGACGACATAACGAATTACTCCAAGGGTAATTAATTACCCTTATAAATTACAATTTCTTTCGTCAAAGTGAAAGAGTTCGTCCAGGGTAGTATTGCCACAGTACCTATTTCTGCCGCCAAGCAGCAATGTTAGCATTACTGTGTTCCGGTTTTGAAGGGTAAGGGTGCTGGTGAAAATACAGGTTTAAAGGACTTGTCCACTTATGTCTCAGGGTGACAGGCGCAGTGGTAGTACACCTCAGATCTTTGCAATTTAAAGCTCTGAGTGGCACTGTAACTGTGGACAGGCGTATAGCTTACCATCAGGCGCACGACTTGCTCGTTCCGTGACTTGATGTTATAAAAAAAAATTGTGTATTTATTTATATATTCTTTATTGCACCAAAAAAAACAAACAACAAGAAAAAATCTGTGAACAAAAGTGAGCAGAGGTGGACTTATCTCTAAAAGAGATCTCTTCCAGTCAACCTATACTAATGTAAATTATTGTAAACAAGTAAACTACTGACTTCTTAGTGTTCGATTTTTGCATTGAGAAGGTTCGTAAAATCTCTCACAGATATCGCTATGGTGTCTAAAGCCGAAAGCTTAATGCAAAGATCTATACTATACTAACAGACACGTAGAAGAACTTCGTCGACTTAGTAAGCTCGACTAGCTTAGTTCGTAAAGTAATGAGGACGGAATCCCGTGGTCACAGGTTCGTGCCCTGTCGGGTCGAAGGATTTTTTCTTTGTGTTCGATCTTTTTATATAATAATTATAGCAAACTAGTGGAATTGTTTCCCAAAAACATAAACAAATTAATCAAATAAGAACACTAGTTTTCGAGGTTTTCAAATAGAGCATATATCAGGTGTAATCCACCTCACTAATGTACAACATTTACGTTACTGTGCCACGATTGTAGATATCTACTTTTATGAATGAAAATATTATCAAATAGGAATCAATGGTTTTGTTCAGCGATTGAGTGCGTTTCGCTTATTGTAACGTTTTGCTTTATTTGGCATTTATTTGGGCGAAAAAGTCAAGAAAAATCTTCCAAATATATGTCGCATGTAAGCCAAGAATAAGATAATATACTCAAGAACAGAAAAACATAACATAGTCAAGAACGAACCAAAGTACATTCGAACCCAAGGGCTTTCTAATTTTAAAGATACTAAATGTTATTAAGGGCGCCATTATTAGGTTGTAGAAGCGCTCTTGTAGCGCTGTAGCGCAGTAGCGTAAATTTTTTTCATTTATACTTTGATATAGCACAGATCTTTCGGTTAACCCAATACTCTTACCAGTTTTGTTATTTACACGCACTTTCAATTAGTGTTAAGAATGTAGAGCCGATCGTTTACTTAAGCTATAACCACAGATTACTTACTACTTACCACGTAACATATATATCACTCTCATACTAAATCGAAAATACTTAATAGACTACTAAATCTGACTAATGAAACCAGGCGCTCACTACGAGGAAAAAGGAACCTAAGCACGCGCACAGAGAGGTGAAAATAACGCTGCCCGCCGTGTGCAGTCGTGCGGAACCGAATACTGGGGTTGTATAAGGATTGTAATGTAAATGAAACACTTGTCTGAGTGCTTGCCGGCCATTCTCACATTCGGTGTCCTCGGCCTAATTATCGTAGCCATTGTTATTTCTCGCTTAATATACTCAATATCATTGAAATAGCTGTCAATGTGTAAATGGCATTAGAATAGACATACTGGTTTTCGAATTCGAGTTCTTAGGTTTTCGCGATTGTTACACATAGAAAATGAAACTGTTTTTCGAGATTTAAATCGCGTTATTTTTTTTTTTCAAACAAACCGAGACGTTTCGGGCCCTTTACAGGTTCCATGGTCACGGTTGACTGAGGTGGTACATGACTGAGGCGGTAATTCCTACATGCGAATAAGTTGAAGATTGCACGATGAAACTGGTTTTCGAGATTTAAATCGCGTTATTTTTTTTTCAAACAAACCCACGTTTCGGGCCCTTTACAGGTTCCATGGTCACGGTTGACTGAGGTGGTACATGACTGAGGTGGTAATTCCTACGTGCGAATAAGTTGAAGATTGCACGCCACTGCCGGAGGGCCCGTATGAATCCACCAACAGTCGAGCGAAGACCTGCCATTTTACCTTACGTGTGAGGTGTTGCAGACAAGATCGGAAGAGTCCTCAGGTGTGCATCTATCAAGACCTATTTCAAGCCCCTGAGGAAGATTTGTCAGTTCCTGAGACTCGTGAATAGTAACATCCCCTTATAGGATACAAGCTTGATTGTGAGTGCGGTCTCTCTTATATTAGACAAGCGAAGCGAAGTATTTGTACCCGCGTCAAAGAACATATAGCTGATGTCAAACACCGTCGCGTAAACAAGTCTGCAGTCTGCGAGTATGTTATTGATAAACCTGCACATTCAATGAAGTTTGACAAACGCCAGGTCCTTGCAAAAGTATTTACCCAGTTATGTACCGTTATCTACCCAGGATGCTGCGAAAGGCCATTGAAATTACAAAACATCCTAATTTCAACAGGGAAAATGGTTTCTCTGTTCCACCAGTTTGGGATCCAGTATTTCCTCTGATGAAAAATCCCAAACAGACATAAGACTGGAGTACTAATTAATGTGTTTTAATTTATTCTAATTTCTGTTATTAATTAATAATAAAATGAACTTATTAAAAACTCATTCAATAATGTAATTTATAAAAGTTAATGTTGCGTAAATTGGAATGTTTTTCTTGTAAAATTAAAAATAAGATATTTAATTAATAACTTTTGTAACTATAGTGAAAAAAATAAGGTGGTTTGCATTAATATTAAACATAACTGGTTGATGTCTGTACCACCTCAGTCAACCGTGATCATGGGATAATGCCTTGTAAAGGGCCCGAAACGTCGGTTTGTTTGAAAAAACAAATATACGCGATTGAAATCCGGAGAAATAGTTTCATATCCTAGTTTCGAGTTATTAAGAAACAAATATTATATGGAAACGGTAATTGAGATCTCATTACCGTAGCCATGGATACGATAATTAGAAAGTTCAAACATTTTTAAGAAACATAAAAACAGAAATTATAAAGAGCAACTAACAACATTTAAATAACTTTGATTTTAATTTTCTTCACATTTTTGAACTTTCTAATTACCGTATCTATAGTACGTAGATCTAATTACTGTTTCTATAAATTTTTTTTTTTTTATAAATGACGCACATACTCAACATAGCCCCGCACTAGGCAAACCCTGTGTCGCGGGTGCCATGGACACACACATAGGCAACCACAAATTACACCCAAACTCACGAGAGAAATAATTGTAGGCCATACAACTATTTCTCTCGGCCCGGGAATCGAACCTGGGACCTCTGCGTGGCAGTCTGGCATGGTAACCGTTCGGCCACGGAGGCAGTTTTTTTTTCATGTCTTAATAACTCGAAACCTACTTTGTATATTCTAATGCCATTTAGTCATAATATTGATAATTAAGCTGAAAGTTGTTCATATTTCAATGCTACTGGATACATTAAGCGAAAAAAAAAACAATGGCTACGGTAATTAGGCTGACGTCACCGAAATGGCTACGGTAATTAGGCTGAGAACACCGAATGTGAGAAAAGACGTTGCACAGTCGGCTATATACTCCGCGGTAGGTACTTATCGCGTAACCTCGAGCGAGTGACACACGGAGCCACTCTATAATCTTCTTATAAGTCTTATCGACTTTGAATTACATTTGTAGAAGTGATTTGTACGGAATTACGTAACTATAGGATATTAAACTATATTTTAAACGTAAACTGTTTTATTTGCGCGTTGATTCTTCATCAACCCATGATGTGTCTCACAGCTTGGCACGGGTGTCCTCTAAGTTTACCCTGGAGAGGTAAGGAAGCTGAGATGACCAGTGTGACGAGGACGGTTTCCAAAAGTCGGAACAGTAAAAAAAAATAAAAGTACACATGTCGTAACTTTGGTGGTAACGTCTGACTGGCTCTAATCATTTGCTGCGTCCAGAGGTAAGTGCCAACGATGTTGGTATTTATATTATATGTAATACTAGTGTCATCTTTTTTACTCCAGAAAATCTGTAGTGGACTATATATAAGGACGGGACTCCAACCAGTTCGTTCACGAAGTAGGAGTTTCGGCCGAAATTGCTACAGGCGTAGAGCTTGACATCATCAGACGCACTTATTTGTCCCATTACTTGATATTATAAAAAAATATATATGACTGAGGTGCCTATACGGAGAAAAGAGCTGATGATCTTTAACTGACAGCTTGTGCGTATTTGGATGATAAAAATCCGTGGTAGTGACCCGTTTAGCTCTTGCGGGTAGTTTCAATCTAAGATGGTTGAAACAAATCGATACCTCAGTAAGTCAAAATACAATATTTTGCTATTTAACTTAAATAATATATACTTTTTTATGAATACTGTAGGTTCCATGTTGGAAAGTAAACATAACATTAAGAGATTTGTTTACTTTTAAATATAGTCGCCTTACTTTCTCAAACTCGTATCTTAAAGAACAAAGTAAGTGAAATGCTATGCTATGCTATGGATATATATATGTTAAAGAAAAAAATGGAATTTGTGGGAGGTATCGAAATATTGTAAATATCAAGTGTATTTAAACGTTCATTTAAAAGAGCAACCCCTAGAGTTTCTTGCTCATTCGTCTCAATGTTCTCAGGGGCCTCTGACTTACGAATGAGCGGTTGAGTTGAACTAACATGACGATATCAAGTGTAATTTGCTTACCTATGAAATCAAGGTGATTTGAATTTTGAATTTTAGAACAGATAACCGTTTCGATTAAATTGGCCATTAATCGATCTGAGATCATTCCATACGTTTGAGAGTAGTTTGGGAGCTATGATGCCACAGACCGATATAGATACATAAACAAAGACTTCCTACTGCTAATTCTCCTCTTTTTGCGTCGGGAGTTAATTCATATTATGCTTGTTGTAATAAGGCCATATCTGCGAAACGATAACTTTTCACTCAGTCAACTCAACTCAACACTCAGAAAAACCATGCCAGAGGTTTATACCAACTAAGCCACGGAACGAACCAGCGGACCTCACGAATTATTCTATGTGCTTGCATCGTATCTTTGTATTTAGTTTTTCAACGACTTTTTAGCCGTAACGCCATCTATGAGAAATCTATGATATTTCGTCACCCAGTTAGATACCTTTACAGCTACCAGCCCCGGATAGAGATGTCTCTATTCGCTGTATTTAAATTTGTATTGAAATAATATTCAATTATTTTTATGTGAAATTATTCCACTAGTTTGTTTTAATACAAAGATCGAACACTCAGAAAAAAAAACTTCGATTTATTATTTTTATGATTTGCATTAGATAAAAGCACTTTTAATGTATAATATAGCCTCCCTATATCAAGAGTGCGAACTAAAAATGAAAAACTAATGCTCGTAGAGTTTCAATAATAAAAAAACGGATTGTCTGGGTAAATTTACTCCATAGCTAACATCGTTTTGACTTTACAGTTAGGTGGGTTCGTTAATTGCCCGTGTTATTACCAGTCTTACTATTAGAGTAGTAAGTAAGGGTAGTTTATTTTACCCATATTACTGCCAACTAACGTAGCACGAGTAAATTCAGATGTCTAGAGAGAAAAAAAAACAACGTAAAAGAAATTCTTAAAGAAATTTATTAACATGTGCCCAGAAGACCGATTTATGGGCCGAAATTTTACAATACATATTCTTGCAATAAGTTCTTGATGACTTCCATGACCCAGCAGTTAATACCATGGATGCTAAATGAGGAGGTTCCGGTTGGATCAATTTTGGGAAACAAAGTTTTCTAAATTTGTTCTAACCTGGGTATTCTGGTTATTGCCCCGGAGTTAATTTCGTGGCTCTGGTAGTCTCTCATACACTCAATTTCCTGAATTGAGGCTAGTTAAAAAAATAAGTTAATTAACCGACTTCAAAAAAGTAGGAGGTTTTCAATTCGACTGTACTTTTTTTTTGTAAGTGCATTACGCGATATCTCCGGCTGGCATTTGTGCACATAAATCTGTTCACAAATTTGCAAAAAGGGGGTGCCTCATTGGTCCCATTTAAATTTGAAGAAAATATTCCACCTCTAAGTGTGGTAAACTAGGGGATGAATCCGGTTTCGCGCACTTTCCGGTAACCGATTTCAATAAAACTTAGGAAATAGATGTAATTCCATAAACTTTTGGGGTCACTTTTTTTTTAAAAGGCACAATTATGGAAGTTAATGTCGTACCGTTCAGACGAAAGAACCTATTTTAAATACAATTTCGTACGACTGATATAATAAAGTTGCATGTGATCATACATAAAATGCTTTTATCACATGACAGTCATACAAATAGCACGAACTACATGAAATAAATTATGCATATGTGAAATTTTGTAACTCTCTTTTTAAGCATAAAAACATTATACATAAAACGTTTATTTGGATCTACAGACACACAAACATAACAGAAAAATATGTAATATAATAATAAAAAGAGAAAAAACAGCAGAGTCGGGGCACTGCCTGACACCCAGTTATGTGTGTATGTGTGCTGTAGCAGTGCAAAAAGACCATAGCTCACCGTCGTCGGTGTTTACTAAGGAGCAAACCGCTGATTTTCAGCTATAATCTAGACGACACCGCGGATACCATAACAAGCTAGCTGACGCTATTTCCATGTTGTATAAATTAAACAAATAATAAATAAATACGAAAGATAATATAAATATAATAAAAGATAGTTTTTTAGATTTCATTTACCTATATTAATAATGGGAAAAAGGCGTGAAGTATATGTATGTACGTATCACCACCTAAGCAAAGCGCTGTGGAATACCCTTTTTTTAAATTTAACAATATCAAACAATAAAGAGGCGAGATGTAACTGTCTGCGAGATTGCGTGTTGAGTATACAAACATTATTTAGAAAACGAAACGGCACGCGTTGTACCAAGCGACATGTTTTGTATAATAGTTGAGGGCCATAAACAAGATCTGCGTAATTGAGACGAGATAACACCAGTGACTCGCAAACAGTGATCCTCACTCTCTCGGATAATAAGTCCTAATTTTATACATATCAGACTTTCAACCTATAGAAATAGCTCCTTACAAGATTCTTTAAGTGTCTTTGCAAATTTCGACGAATTGTAGGCTGATACCCTTTTTCCTGGAAAATTCTTATTTTGCGGAAGTGACCTTATTAAACCAAAAATGTGATGTATTTATATTTTTCGTGATGTGACATTTATTTAAATAAATAAATATCACCGAAAATCACAAGCTGATCCTTTTAAAAGTTATTCAAACTGAATTCTTGTTTCCAAAGCTTTTTCATACATAACGGAGGAGACAATAAATCATCGGGGCAATCCGTGTAAATATTGCCAGAAGCGCCCGCGTACGGCCGACCCTCTTGAACGATGAACCTCATACATTTATTTAGTAGCCATCGAACGAATGAACCAAATTTTGATTACAGATATTTTTCTTACCCTATGTAGGCACATATTTTCGTAAAGTCACCTGTGAGTAGCTCCTGTCTCCAATGCTGTCTTTGATATAATTGAGATAACATGGTGTAATAAGACCCTTGGTGTAATAATTCAGGAGAAAGGTTTAAAGATTATTAAAATTAGTCGACAACTTTTTATGCTCAAGAGTCTATACAACCTCAAATGGCTTTCGTTGATTCTGCATAATAGTGAAAGTATTGAATCAATTATAAAAAAATATATAGTAATATTGAGTTACACTGATTACTATACGGTGTAAAAACACGATTCAAAAAAATTTTTACGATAGGAAAAGAACGCAAAGTTACGTCGAAGTTTTACAAGAAAATCGCTACACTGAAAGGGTAATCACCTATGATTATATATACCAATAATATACCAATGATTTGTTTTATATCAACTGAACTAAACAGAACACGTATAGAATACGAGCCATTTTTGAAATGGCCTTAATTTCGTTTGTAAAAAAATAAATTCTGTCGCTCGACCCAAGCAAAATGAACCGTATTAGCAGGGGTAAAAATTTCATTCGAGTTGAGATAATATCGGCTTCTAGAGTTATAAAATTCCACATAATATATACAATGTGTTTCATGTAGTTTGTATGATTTGTATGACTTTCATGTGACAAAACACTTTTGACGTATGATCTCGTCATGTGGTTTTATTATATCAAGGATCATATCCTTGATATAAAGATAAACATTATGAAACTATTAGTACAGTGGTGCTTTTTAAATGGAACAATATGGGAAAATCCGAAACTATAATAGATACAGGAAAACTGTCTTTCCGTTTAGCCTTTTTTTGTGAAAATCATTTTGGCATGGTTAGTTTTTTTTTGGTCCTGTGTCCTGCCCATAAAAATGAATAAAATTGATTAATTTTTTTTATAGTGCTGATCGACTCAGTTTTATGTAAGATTTATGCATGTCATCTGCGGCTTATGAAATTATTGATATGTATTTAGAAGAAAATGTATGGCTACTCTATGAGTCAAAACTATTTTTTTTCCATCCTCTAAGGTTAAAACAAAGTCCAAGTGACATTGTTATGCAAAGAAAAACTGTTTTCTACATTGCTTCAAATATTGAGTGGCAACTTTTAATTATATATTACACAACTAATTTTCTCAGATGCTAAATATTTTGAACATGATGCTTGTATTTTAGTGAGATAAGCGAGTTGGGAATCTATCTATATAACAATAGAAAACGAGAGTCAGGTGGTACTTCACAAAAGAACTGGTTTTGAATCTTTATCAAACACGAGTCCTGTCATTATGATTATACAAATATCATCAGAACAAACTCAAAGAAAAATTTTCTTCGGTTCGGCCGGACATGACCCAGCGACATACCAGTTAGTTGCCTAAGACTTGTGGAGCGACTATTGTCATTTTTTTATAAAAAAAACCGATCTCAAAAGTTCGTGGAATTACATCTATTTGCCAAGTTTTATTGAAATCGGTTACCGAAAAATGCGCGAAACCGGAATCGTCCCTAATTTGCCACCCTTAGAGGTGGAATATTTTCTTCAAATTTAAAGTAGAGTAATACTAAGGTACCATCTTTCCAACAAAAAAAGAATCATCAAAATCGGTTCACAAACGCCGTGTATGCCGTGAGTTATCGCGTAGCAAAAATACAGTCGAATTGTGAGCCTCCTCCTTTTTTGAAGTCAGTTAAAATTCAAAGAGACTAATTGCCAATGACCCTTATTATCCTGTTGAAGCTTCTAAATCTCGAAAAATTGCCTGCTTGTCGATTTTGTATTGAATACATTTCGCAGAGTGTATGCGGAAACTCCAGTCTACTAGAAAGTTCAGAGCACGGAACTGTTCAGTAGCAATGGAGTTCGTCCAGGGAACAGCTGCCTCCTTATCTATTTCTGCCGCCAAGCAGTAATGTGAGTTTCACTGCATTCTGAATTTGAAGATTGCTGGTGAAATTGCAGGCACTTGTGACGGGCGCAGTGGCATAGCCCCTGAGATCTTTGTGATTTAGCCCTTAGTGGTACTGCTATGGATAGGCGTGTAGCTTACCACCATGCCCACGACTTGTCACTTGGTATTATGAAAAAGAAACACATTATTTCTATGAAATTGCTTTCCTACATATTCGCACAAAGCGCTTTGCTAAGTCCTTTAAGGCGCGTACGGCAAAGGAATGAAATTTACTGCTTTTGAAACATGGATGTGTTGCCTGAAAGCTACAATTTAGGGCTATTCAAGGCTAGAGTGAATAGGCACTTACTAAACAAGCTTGTAACATCGTCACGTCGTCGCTTAATAACGTGTAGGATTGTGACCAAGCGTTCGTAGATTTCACAGAAATAAAAAGCATAGTAATATAAGAACACTTAGGCTCTACAAAGCTTTTGTAAGCAACACGCTGGAATACTGCGCGAAAGTTGGAATCCTTATGATAGAGATATATTTATTTGTAAGCATACACGGTAAATAAATACAGTTTACACATTTAAGATTGCATTATAGTTCAGCGTGTTGCGCCAGTAACTGACATACAAATATTAATAGCAAATATTATACATTATTCGTTTATTTTTAAAGTCATATTACATTATATATATATTTTTTAATTTAATATTTGTAGAGGGTCGCTGGCAGACAGGCAAAAACAATTAGTCACCAGCAATTTAAATAAATAAATATATAAAAAAAATACTATTTCTTAAATATAAACGTAGGTAGCATCTTTATATCGTCAGGTAATTTTACGCATATGTTATAGCAATTCCTTTGAAAACATGTAGTAGTATGCATATGTCGAGCTAAACGATAGAGATATCTGGTTAAAAAAGGAACAGCTTTTGAAGTCAATAAATAACTATGTTTAGGAATGAAACTATTTTTCCGGATTTAAATCGCGTATATTTGTTTTTTCAAACAAACCGACGTTTCGGGCCCTTTACAGGTCCCATGGTCACGGTTGACTGAGGTGGTACAGTCTTCAACCAGTTATGTCTAATATTGATGCAAACCACCCTATTTTTTCACTATAGTTACAATAGTTATTAATTAAATACCTTATTTTTAATTTTACAAAGAAAACATTCCAATTTACGCTACATTAAGTTTTACAAATTATTTTATTGAATGAATTTTTTTTTATTAAGTTTAATTTATTATTAATTATTAATAGAAATTAGAATAAATTAAAACATATTAATTAGTACTGCAATCTTATGTCTGTTTGGGATTTTTCATTAGAGGAAATACTGGATCCCAAACTGGTGGTACGGAGAAACCATCTTCCCTGTTGAAATTAGGATGTTTTTAATTTCAATGGCCTCTCGCAGCATCCTGGGCAGATAACGGACTTCTTTTGCAAGGACCTGGGGTTTGTCAAACTTCATTGAATGTGTAGGTTTATCCATGACATGCTCGCAGGCTGCAGACTTGCGGAAAAATAGTTTCATTCCTATGTATAACAATCGCGAAAACCTAAGAACTCGATAAATAACTATGTTTTTTGACAAACATACACATCTCGAATAGGTATATATATGGAAGGAAGGGACAAATATTCTTAGTTGTTTAAAGAAGAGATTGCAACTTTCTCTCAAACCAGTACTACACATCGCCTTAACGCACTTCTTCTGTAGGATAGAAAGTAAGTGTAGGATTGGAAGAACTCAATGAAAGTTCGCTCGATACTTGTACAAAAGAATGAACGGTTACTATCCGTTGCTCTTTTCTTCCTTGTTCGTGTACGGAATGGTCGGTTTTGACACCTTAGAGATAAGACGTAAGTGGTCTCATGATGCTAAATTGTGTGGTCTCTGAGGTCCAGGAAAAAACAAATATACGAAATTTAGATCTGAAAAAATATTTTAATTTTCTATGAATTAATATTTATCAGCCAAGAATTTATTTCATTGGTATTTCAATATTTTTACTTTACTACCACAATCTTAGCGCGAGCTCGCGGTTGCTATAAATGGCAGTTTTTGTTGGATTTTAATTCTCTTTTCGTCTCGTCTCGCCTCGACATCTTATTTACAGGAACCAAACAGCTCAGACGGTTTTCAGCAACAGATTTTTTTTGGATTCCCAAAGTATATTACTAATTAGACCGTGAATTTTCCTTATAATATATATATATATATATATATATATATATATATATATATATATAATCAGCCTTTCGCAGTGCGCCACTCCGTCTGGCCAGAGAGCGTCCTACACTTCGCTTAATAGAGCCGTGATCTCCATTATTCCGACATTGCCTATCGGTTCTTGGATTTTTAAAATAACACAAAAATAAGTATAAAATCATCAGCTCAGATATGATGTAATGAATTAGATTAAGATTAAATTTGTGTATAATAATGCACACACTCAACATAGCCCCGCACTAGGGAAACCCTGTGTTGCGGGTGCCATGGACACACACATAGACAACCACTAATTACACCCAAACTCACGAGAGAAATAAATGTAGGTCATACAAATATTTCGCCCGGCCCAGGAATCGAACCTGGGACCTCTGCGTGGCAGTCCGGCATGGTAACCGTTCGGCCACGGAGGCAGTTACTATTACCATCAGTATTTTGCCTACTGGTAAACGAATAAAAATAAATCTTAGACATTTTAATGCCACTGGATGGCCTGTACCATCTATCTATACGCCTAATGTGTTCAGACCCTAATATTACACTTATTTCTCCAGCAAATTATTCCAGTCTATTCGCTTTCATATTTCTCATAAGCTTAAGTAGACAGACGTGGAACTCGTAGATTAATTTACTAAGTAGTTCCAGACGTAAGAACGACAAAGGCATTATTTATTTACTTAATACTTATTCTAGGGTAAACAAATGTATAACCTAATGTAGGCGTGAGGGTACACACAAATTCGATTGCATAAATAATGAGTTCATCGTTAGGATTTTTTGTAAGAAATTCACCTCTACGTCTTTAATGATAAGAACGCTTTAATAAAATATCATATTATCGATGTCACAACATTACAATTTAGAATACAATGTGTCAAATGATAATGTCTTCACAATTTTTTGAATGCAAACACTCATAGCCCCGCACTATGGAAATCCTGTGACCTGTATCAAGGGTGTAATAATGTGACAACCCTGCGCTTCCAGTAAAGTGTAGGTATTGACGCGCCGAACAGCGGAAATTACTCTACTAATCTTATTGTACTATGTAAGAATGTAAGACAGATCATTCTTGTTTAGAAATATACACAACAACACCCAAATTTCTCTTCCCTTAATAAACTAAGAAGAGTCTAATAAAAGGATTTCCGTCTTTATAAAAATTAACGTTACTTTCGAGAGATTCAAATTTTTAACAAAAAAATTATTCTAAACGTAGCCTTGACAAAAACCTTTTGTGGTAATAAGAAACGCTCAGCCGCGCCCTTTATATTCAGCGAAAAACATTTTTAAGAATTTCCTTCCACATTCCCGTGCACTTTTGACAACAATGAATGAGAAATATCTAAGTAAAAATGTTTTGTCAGAGACATTAGTGAATGTTAAGAATTTTTTATTTTGAATAACCGTCAAATCCAGCTGGATGTTTTTGCAGTTGACATACAGGGTGTTGCTGAAACATATATTTTTTTAAATAATGAAAGTAAGTAATAGACACGTAAATCGTAGTCTTCGGAGGTGGGTTCAAATCGTTACCGGGGTGGTGACAGCGTGATTGGTGTGAAATCGACGTGGCAAATATTTTTAGGTGTTTAAAAAACACTAAAACCTTATTTAAATCATTTCTGTATTAATTTTCAACGTTTTTTACACTTTAACTTATACTTTAGCAGGTATGAAGGTAGTGTTATAAAAAGAATGTTTTAAAAAAATATTCACATAATAATCAACTATCTTAATTTAAATCTAGTATGTGTTCATACTCTATGTCTAATTCCCAATTGAAGTTCCAAATTCTATTTATTTGCCATACTCACAAAAAAAAACAAAACATACAAATGGAAAATCTTTTATATAAATAGTAACTAAAAACACAATATTACACAATAAAACACAATATTAACTAAAAAACAATCTATGATCACAAATGTGCGGCGTAGCGGAATAAAAAAACAAAAAAGATTAAAAAAATTTTTGAAGGGAAACAAAAAAGAACAAAAGCACAACAGTTATCCCAAACAAACAAAATATGACTGAAATTTACTTAAAAAATTTATTTTGATGACCCTGCGGTGATTCAGCATCCTTGTTCTGAGCAGTTAAAATATTTTCTTCACTTTGGACTTAAAAGTTTGCTGGGACATGCTTTCATGCATGAGGGTGGTGGTAAATCATCCCAGTTATTGGCTGCTGCATGCTTAAAACCCCCTCCAAAGCCAGCAGTTGTATGACGCGGAATATATAATAATTTATTACGTGGACGTAACGTAATTAGTTTCAATTGTACCGAAATATTGTATTCAATCTTTATTTTTAATAATTCAAGTGACGGGACGAGCAAGTCGTGCGCCAGATGGTAAGCTACAAGCCTGTCCATAACAGTTGGAATGCCACTCAGAGCTTTAAGTCGCAAAGATCTGAGGGGCACTGCCACTGTAATTTCACCAGCACCTTATCCTTCCAAACATTACTGCTTGGAGGCAGAAATAGGTAAGGTGGCAGTACCACTTTGAACGAACGCTTTCACAAGAAGCTCTACTGTTACAAAAATGTGTTATTCAATCAATAAACAACAACATCAACCCATTTATACGTCCCACTGCTGGGCACGGGTCTCTTCTTAGGCGAGGCTTTAGGTCATAGTCCACACTGCACAAGTTTTCCGAGTGTTGTGAACCTTTTTCGACGCGCAAGTACCATCGCTTCACCGAAAACCTCATGGTAAATATTGTATTGAAAAATAATTAACAACAAAAGTGACGCTATATGGAAATAAAACCAGTTTTCGTCACGCCGATTTTACGCCGGTCAAATTCATCGGCAGCGGTGTGCAAAAATCGTCAGCAATGGCAGCGTGGCGCACATGTCTAGTAAGTACCCATTAAATGTGAACAACTTTAAAAAAGAGATGTTGCAATTCAATTATTCATACTACACCTTCAAAATGTATTGTTTATAATGTTGTTTTATTTCGGCATGTCATATGTCTCTACAATGTCAACAACGCGCATCAAGTCCTTTGGTATATAATAATAAGTAAAGCGGCGCGTTGTTGTATCTCGACCGTCTCTTTGTTAGATTCCTTTTTGTTGTAAGCTATGCCAAATAGGTCGGAACTATTTTAAGAAAAAATATGTGTAATAATAATACAAGACAAACACACTAATTTTATGGGCTCAAACTAGGAAATTACCCATACTATGAGTACCAGAGTAACCATAAGTCTGAGGGCAATCCTCAGAAAACTTAGACCAGAACCAACTTAAAAAATTTCGTTCGCCCATATCGCGCTTAGAACCTGGGACCTCCTCACAAGCGCCCCGTTGTGCCACCGAAGAGCATAAGCACACCCTGTAATCTAAGCCCGACCACGCGCCGCAGGCCAAGTCTGACCTCACCGTAGGTGGGGTACAGGGCTTGAATTTCTCTACAGTGTCATCATCGCGTATCACGTCGGTAATAAAGCCGCAAGTGATAATACGTCAAAACCGTTTTTCATTCTTCATGCTTTAAAAGTACGTCAACATAGCCTTATGTAGCGGGACTAAAGTGTATCCTTTAATACTTAGGGAGTAAAAAGTACCTAATTTTTAAATTTATTTCGAGTAAACACACTTAGGGTCGTATTCCAGAACTTTACTCAATGCTCAAGTCAGGATTTAAGCAGACTTGAGTATGGTTTCAAGCACTGGAAATACGACTCTAATGGCAAGGACTTGAGTATGATTTTCAGTGCTCACTGCAATACTCAAGTCCTGAATTGAGTATTGAGTACAGTTCTGGAATACGACCCTAAGGGTCGTATTCTAAAACTCTACTCAATGCTCAAGTTAGGATTTGAGTATGGTTTAAAGCACTCGAAATCATACTCAAGTCACTGACATTAGGGTCGTATTTCCAGTGCTTGTGTTTCCATTGCAATCCTGACTTGAGCATTGAGTAGAGTTCTAGAATACGACCCTAAAACAGCCAGAAGTAAGCTCAGTTTTAGTTCCGTGTTTTTTCCGCATAGACAGTGGCGTCATTTTATTTTTCGCGTGTATTGCGTTTGTTTTATCTGTGTCAGGTTGAAAAAAATACCACGAAAACTTCAGAATTTTGGTTCAAAATTCTAACTACCTCGGGTACATATTGGCTCGTTCTAGTCTCTCGATAAAAATATATTATTTTATCACATGAAAGTCATAAATGATGTATATAATTTTACAATTCTTCTATTTAAGCGTAAAAGACGGCTTATTTAATTCGTAGAATTTATAAACCTTTCTCCTGAATAGTTGTCATTTTGCAGATGTGGCTTTACAAATTTACTCTCAACTAGCAACTACGATAATCTGAAACGCCGGAAATGACGCAAATGTGGATGGGGCCTTTTCAAATATCGAACTTGGGATATTGTTATCTAGAAGGCTATTTATCTTGTAAGATGGATGAATGTCGAAATCGTTTCCCTCCGGGGTGTAACAATTGCTGTTTTTTCAATTTAATCGCTTGAAGATGTCGTCGACGCAAAACAAAGACGTAGTCTCACATTTAATTTCTTTTACGATTTTACCGATGCTTATGCAGATTTAAGACTTTGATTTTAGAGACTAAGTGTCGTATTCTAGAACTCTACTCAATGCTCAAATCAGCATTTGAGTATGGTTTAAAGCACTCGAAATCATACTCAAGTCCCTGTCATTAGGGTCGTATTTCCAATGCTTGTGTTTCCAGTGCAATCCTGACTTGAGCATTGAGTAGAGTTCTGGAATACGACACTAAGATACACATCGCACTGTTAATACAATAGCGTAATAACTCAAAATTAAAAACTAATTATTCACTTCCCGTAAAAGGTCATTGAAATTTATGCATAGGTTAAGGTTTATTACACCTATCTAAGCAATTTCGGACTTGCGCAAATACATTTAAATATAAAAAGGAAAAAATAATTAATATTTCTGAATAAGGACTGTTTTGGCCAGAAATATCATACATAAAATGTATCTCGTTTTGAGTTTAGTAGATATATTTTATTTCTTTTTTACAAAATTCTAACGACGGTTTTATCATATAGATTTTAAGATTTTCGTGGTTATTCATTAAATGATTATCACTAATATCAGGTTTCTTACCACGGTATGACTTCTTTTTATTTTCCCGATATTTCGGAACGGTTGCACGCTCCATGGTCATGGGTTGACTGGACGGCGGCAGATGACAGTTTTAAGAGCAGACATATCTGTCTACCCTCTTGCGCTGTCGACGACTACCTTCATCGCGATTTGTTGTGGCGTTACCATTGTCACTTACATTTTTCACACAAACCACACTCACTGTATCCACACGCGAAACTGAACTCGAGGTGTTTTTATTACTGCATACACTAAGGACCGGATTCCATGCGCTGGACAGTTTAAAACCATCATCACGGTTAAATGTTTTGTATTTCGTGATCTCGATGGCTTCTCGTACCAACCGTGGTATGTAGTGACGTTCTGTCGAGAGTACCTGGGGGCTATGCAACTCGGTCCAGTGGTTAGTGTCAGTCCGTGTGAGATGTTGCCTGTGATGTTGTCTGTTTTGATGATAGCCGACTTCTGTGCATCATTGTTTTTTACTGCTCGGATGTGTTCCTTCATACGATCGACAATTGTTCGTTTAGTCTGACCGATATACGAGCTCCCACAACTATAATAATAATAATAATAACGCTCACACTCAACATAGCCCCGCACTAGGGAAACCCCGTGTCGCGGGTGCCATGGACACACACATAGACAACCACAAATTACATCCAAACTCACGAGAGAAACAAATGTAGGCCTAATATTTCTCCCGGCCCGGGAATCGAACCTGAGACCTGTAACCGTTCGGCCACGGAGGCAGTTAACTGCAGTTCACTTTATAGACACCCGGTCTTTGTAAAGGAAGGTGGTCTTTTGGTAAACGTAACATTTTTTCTATTTTGGTTAAGGGGTGAAAACAGTTTTTATGGAAAACTTCCTTAGCAACCTGGCTATTTTATCTGTCACCCCTTGTACATAGGGCAGAAAAACTGGTAGCCTCTGTACGTCAATTTGCTTCTTCGTTTTGTGTATTGGTTTAAATGTTTTTATTTTGTATCCATTCTGTCGCAAAACCGTCTTAACATGCTCCTGTTCCTGTGGTAGGTGGTGCGCATCCAAAGATCATAAGCTCTATTGGATAATGGCCTGACGACCGAATGTAAGTGTTTTGGGTGAAGATGTGAAGTGGCATGTAAATATTTGTCCGTGAGATGGTTTTCTGTTCACAGAAAGACCGAGTGAACCGTCTTGTCGGACTTTGACCAATACATCCAAAAATGCAAGCGCGCGATTTTTCTCAATTTCACAAGTGAACTTAATTTTGTTATGAGTGTTGTTAAGACGTGCTAAATAATTTTGTATATGTTGCTCCTTATCTTCCATTAAGCAAAATACGTCATCAACATACCTCTTCCGTAATTTTATTGTTGATGGTGCTGACAGAATGGCGGCGTGTTTATAGTGTTCCATCCAAATGTTGGCAACAATGGGAGCAACGGGACTGCCCACGCTACTCCATCAATCTGAAGGTAGTATGGGCCATTGTACAGGAAGTAGCTCGTGTTTATGCAATGTTCAAGTAATTGAGCAATCTCCATTGGGATGTTATTTTCTTGAAGTTTCACTTTGATAAGGTCGATGAACTCCTTTATTGGTACGTTTGTGAAAAGAGACTCAACGTCATAACTAACCATTGTCTCATTCTCATTAACTGTGGTACTGTTTAGGATCTCAATGAAATACCTGGAGTCCTTCACAACGGAGTTCGTTGTGCCTACTAGAGGTGTTAGTGTACGAGACACATATTTAGTGTACGAGATACATATCGGGAAAATAAAAAGAAGTCATACCGTGGTAAGAAACCTGATATTAGTGATAATCATTGACGGTTTTATTGAAGTGTAGAAAATCAAATTTTACGCTCAATAACGATAGAATCTTGAATTTCATATATTTAGAGTTACAGCACTATTGTAATAGAAGTGCGATATCATCGATTTTTGTTTGAAAACGAAGACAAAACTTGGATTTTGAAAAAAGTTTATTAAATCTCTTTGATAACCATGTACATCTCACTGCTGGGCACAGGTATCCTCTAAGAAGAGGGCTTAGGATATAACCATGAAGATCATTATAATTGTAGTAATAATCTCAGTACAGAGTACTAAACAAAAACGACCTCAAAAGTTCGTGGAATGACATCTTTTCGCCAAGTTTTATTAAAATCGGTTACCGGAAGGTGCGCGAAACCGGATTCATCCCCTAGTTTGCCACCCTTAGAGGTTGGAATATTTTCTTCTTTTAAATAATAATATTAACGCACATACTCAATATAGCCCCGCACTAGGGAAACCCTATGTCGCGGCTGCCTTGGACACACACATAGACAACCACAAGTTACACCCAAACTCACGAGAGAAATAAATGTAGGCCATACAAATATTTCTCCCGGCCCGGGAATCGAATCTGGAACCTCTGCGTGGCAGTCCGATATGGTAACCATTCGGCCACAGAGGCAGTTAAATGAGACCAACATTGAGGCACCCTCTTTCCAATAAAAAAAATCATCAAAATCTTTTCATAATAGCCGTTATCGAGTATCGCGTAACATACATACAAAATATACAGTCAAATTGAGAGCCGAGGAGGTTCTCAATTTTTTTGACGTTGGTTAATTAACCTATTTTTTTGAACCAAATAACCACATCAATCAGCTGGTCTCAAATTAGGACATTCCCTGTATGAGAGACTACTAGAGTTACGAAATTAACTCTGGGGCAATAACCGGAATACCAACACCAGACCCAATTTAGAAAAACTCGTTTACCAAAATTGGTCCTAGCGGAAATCGGATCCACAACCTCCACATCTAGCGTCCATAGTATTAACTGCCAGGTCATGGAAGTCGTCAAGAACTTATTAGAATATTGAATATTGTAAAAATTTCGGTCCATAAAGCAGTCTTCTGGGCACATATTAATAAACTTCCTTTAGAAGTTCTTCCACATTGTTTTTTTTTTCTAAACATCGAAATAAATATACAGTCGAATTGAGAACTTCCTCATTTTTGAAGTCGGTTAAAAATACTTATATTCTACTTGACCTTCTGAAGTTTTCTATTGAAGTTTGACATTTCATACTTGTTTTTGGCGAATTATTTTTTTAAATAGTTTTTGTAACATTGTGTCTGTTCAGGTTTACAATGTACAAAAGTATGAATACAACCTCATACTTTTGTACATTGTGTTTTTTTTATAATATCAAGTAACGGGACGAACAAGTCGTGTTGATGGTAAGCAACAACATGGACAACACTGCAGTGACACTCAGGGCTTAAAAATCCCAAAGATCTGAGGGGCCCTGCCACTGCGCCTGTCACCCTGAGACATAAGTTAACAAGTCCCATGTGCCTGTAATTTCACCAGCACCCTTACCCTTCAAAACTAGAACACAGTAATTTTGATATTACTGCTTGGCGGCAGAAATACCCTGGACAAACTCTTTCACAAGGAGCTCTACTGCTACTCTGGCCTTGCATATTCGTCTTGAGCACTCATATTAGTACCATAGTAATAATCGCGAAAACCTAAGAACTCGATTACCTTTGTCGACTGCTTCTTATGATCACGTAACATGTAGGTAGCAAATTTTAGTCTGATCTGATCTCTTTAAGACCACTATGAGCCCTGCACAATTACTATACAAATTCCTCAAATACTTGACGCGGTTGGTAGCGACTACCAACACTGTAAACTCGTAGCTGACGTACTAACGTGTGACGTACTAACTAAAGGGATTTTGTGTGGTTTAGGAAATATATTAAACAGGGTTTTCAGAGTGCCCACGTTAAACGACCCAAATGTAAATAATTGTAACTAGCGGCCCATCTCCAGAATTTCACTCTTATTCTGACAAAATACTATTACTTTTAAAAGTCATGTAGTGTGTATTGACATTTTGACCACCTTCGTGGTCTAGTTCTGAGGTCCCTGGTTCAATCCCCGAGTCAATGCAGAAAATTAACTTTTCTATATTGTTTAGATTGGGTAATGGGCAAGACGTCATAATCCTGTAAACTGGTATAGAGCTGGACATAACAACAATATTAGGCAATCGGTCAATAAACAGAAAAAAAATCTAAAATGAGCTAGAACGTTTGTATAATAAAATCAATAATTGAATCAATATTTCTGTGAAATAATAATTTGTATTTTTAATGGATAGGCGTGTCGCTTACCACCAGGTGCAAAAGTGCAGTTGAAAAAAATTGTATTGAGGACAAGTAGTCAATAAACATATGTAAAATTCTCACGTTGACCGGTTTGTTTTCTTACCAATGACGTCACGTGCTCTTCGTGTTTACGCAGCTTTTTGGTATTACTTTTTTAATATAGTTTTAGGGATTTCAAACGCTTTATTTAAATGGAATAATATTGTAAGAACCACAGAACAATAACTACAGCGTGCCAACAGTAGGTCTCATGCACAGGAACTGCTCACCTAAGGCACTAGCCTTACAGGGAACCGGATGAAGTCCGTGCAAACGGGCTTATCTGGGGTTAGGACCTGACTTAGATGGTCCCTGAGCGGGTTCGCTTGCAATATCATCCAATTTAAAGGACGTCGAGTTACATTTCCGATTAATCAGACACTAAAATTTCAGTATATAGGTAATCGAAGCATTAAAAATATTTATCTACTTCCTTTCTTTTATAATCAGTTCATAAGTTTTTGTCGTGTATTTTATTTCTATTTCTGTTTGAGTCTTTTCTAAAGTGAAAATAGTATTATATAGGTCTCCGAAAATAATAAATAACCTCACATAAGCCATGATGCAGTTAGAAAATATTTCAAACTTAGATTATTGTGTTTTAGTACCAGAATTGGCACAAACTCAGCCAAAGAACAGAGGGCGGAAAGGGCGCGACGGCTGTCAAGCCCCGGCCTAATCCAATTATACGCACAACCCTTGCGTACTGACAAATCCAAATTGGTACAAAAAACTTAACCATTTCGCAGCAACATTGAAATGTTTTGCTGTTACAAGTTTGAAGTACGAAGTTTTGAGTCGTGGGTGGATAGAAATAAATGAGCAAATTATGCTGATGACATCAATAAAATCAATTTGATGCAATTTCGGACTCGGTGGCCTGTCTTCTATTTCACGGAAATGTGAAAAGTCACATTTCCATACAGATGGAAGTAATTGCATGAACGTTCTTACGTTGATGAGTTTTTTTTAATAAGTGCGTATTTGACGTCCATCTCATCTGATGGAAAGTGACGATGAGGTCGACGATGAAGCATGTATACCTAAATAATACCTATTCTATCGCTTTGAAAACACCCAATTTATAGCGTTCAGGGAATAAGTCTGCAGGCAGGGAATTCAACTCAACATTAACACTCCTTAGCCGTTCGTCATATAAATGTGGAAGCGAAAATTTCATCGCACGCTCTCTATGATATACTGTAGAAGATCGGTAAGTGGGCATGACAGTGGTTCTGTTTTTAACTGACTTAAAAAAGGAAATTCTCAATCGACTGTATTTTTTTATGTTACATGATAACTCTTTAGAGTTTGTTTTTTAGAATTTGTTAACCGATTTTGATGTTTCTTTTTTGTTTTTTTTTTATAATATACAGTGACGAGGCACACCTGTCCATAGCAGTTGCAGTGCCACTCAGAGCTTTAATTCGTACTGCCTCTACGCCCACTCTGAGACATAAGTTGACAAGTCCCATGTGCCTGTAATTTCACCAGCACCCTTACCCTTCCAAACCGGAACGCAGTAATGTTCACATTACTGTTTGGCGGCAGAAATAGGTAAGGTGGCAGTACTTCCCTGGACGAACTCTTTCACAAGGAGCTCTACTGCTACTAAAGTCCTCACTATTGGTTCCATCCAAATTTGAAGGAAATATTCCACCTCTAATTGTGGCAAACTAGGGCATGAATCCGGTTTCGCGCATATTCCGGTAACCGATTTCAATAAAACTTGGTAAATTGTGGAATTATATATTCCACGAATTTCGAGGTATTTCGTTTTTTTATAATTCACTACACGGCACTGGTTTTAATCACAGTTTTATTATTCAAATTGCACTTAAATTTACTATAGAGAGCTTCAGTTACGCGTATTCTTAATTATAGGAACAACGGAGCAGAGAACGAATGAATATTTTTGGTAAGGAATGTATTACTGACCAACAGGAAGTATAGACTGTGCCATCGTTACATGAGGCTAGTATGAATTTAGACAAGTTTTAGATTTATAGAATCCTCTAACCCCTTCGATACTAGAAAAACGACGATAGCTTTTCCAAACTGACTTTATACACTCCCGGATACGTAATTCGAGCCACCTCGCATCAGTATTAAATGTCCTAAGCTTAAACAATTTTCGATTGATCAAGAACTATACTAAGCAATTTTGAAACTTGTGTATTAAAAGTGTTTTCCATAAGTCCTTGCTGTAAATTTGGACTTGCACAACCGGTGGAAACCTTTTTCTTCAATGATAACACTATTTTTGTATTCCAGTTCTTTAAAGCAAAAACGCGAGGTTTGTTCGAATTATGTGTCCGGGAGTATATTACAATTTATTTTGAAAAGATGCATATTATAAGAAAAGAGAGCCACCTTTTTTCTTATATGCTATTTTTTCGCCTCTTTTTACTACCTCAGGAATTAGGTTAATAGACAGTTAAACTTCCTCATTCGAGTGCAGTAGTGTTAGTAAAAGTATGTCCAACGTCTCTTTATGAGAATACCAGAGTCATTATACCTTTCGAAAGGACGACAGGTAAATTAATGAAAGCAGTAATTTGTCAGGGTTACACAGAGATTAGGAGAACATTCCTGACCGGAGGTAAGAGTGGATTTTCATATAATTCCGTGCTATTACTTTTTGGAGTACTGTTCTGAAAATAGACAACTCAAATTCGTAATTATGGTGCCTTTTAATTTGAGGAATTTTAAACAAAATATTCTTTTCATTCGACTTTTGTTACGACGTTGATTCGTAATTCTAGAAATACATTAACTAATTCTTGTAAATGGGAGCAACTATAATGGTTTTCAATAAGATTCTGTTAAGTATACCTAATGCCATTTGTCTGTAGGTAATTTTATTTCTGCCACCAAGCGTTAATGTGAGCATTACGGAGTTGCGGTTTTGAAAGGTAAGGGAGCTAGTTAAAGTACAGACACATGAGACTTGTCAGCTTTATGTTAAAGGGTGACGGGTGCATTGGCAGTGGCTCTCAGATCTTTGTAATTTAAAGCTTTGAGTGGCACTTGAACTGTTTTTTTTTTATGACACCAAGTAATGAGACGAACAAGTCATGCACCTGATTTTAAGCGATATGCCTGTCCAATAGCAGTAGCAGTAAATCGCAAAGCTGTAAATCGCCTGTCACTCTAAGACATAAGTTGACAAAGTCCATGTGCTTGTAATTTCACCCTTACCCTTCCAAACTCGAAAGCAGTAATGGTCATATTATTACTTGGCGGCAGAAATAGGTAAGGTGGCAGTATTTCCCTGGATGAAGTCTGTAACAAGGAGCAACTGCTACTAAAATGTATATTGATAGATGTGTCGGTTACCACTAGGCTTGCGACTTGTCAGTGCCGTCACTATTCAAGATTTTTTTCTCACAAAAAAGCTTTCTTTAGTATATTGCGTTGGAATCCCATCCTATATTTAAGACTGACCCTCCGCGTCATTCCATCATCGCCTTCACAAAACCTCGTAAACTAACGAATGCGTGTTTGCGGCAGTTTTCATTTGATGAATGCGTTTGAGTCGACCGACCGCGGCTTAGCGTTTAACGAAGACAAATCGCTTGGCTGACCGACACAGGTGTTGGAATTTCCACAATTATTATATACAGTTTGTACTTATATATCTACAAAAGAAAGAGGAGGATGAAGAGAGACATTGACAGACAACTAGTAGGCTGGAATTGAAAAGCTTGCAACAAATCACACGACAATTTCCCGGCCGAAACCTATGTCACTCGTGTGCCGTCACATCGTAGAATGTTCAGACTAGACTCGGTTCGGTTTGAAATTGTAAGTGTGCTCTGGAGAAGGATGCTGAATAATGTTTTGATGACCCCAGGGGTCATCAAAACATTATTTCAGACATATCTATATCTGTTAGTGATAAAAAGGGCAACGTTTAAGAAACTCGTAGTGCTAGTGTAATCCACTTACAATTGCAATGATATCGATATGCAGTCCTAATACATTTTTAATTCAATCTTTCTAAACAACATAAGTCTTATGAAGGATCCTATACTCAGCATAGAGTGCTTTTAAGTTCAACAATAAGAAAAAACAACACAATGTTGTTTAAAAAATTCGTATAAAAAATCATTATTTATTGGTGTTTACGTCGACACTAACATAATTTAGTTCTTCAAAGTAGTTATTCATTTATATAATTTAATAAATGTTACTACAATACAAGTCAGTACTTTAATGACAAAATGTAATAATATTGTAACACATTTTGATAATAAAATTAATAAATAAATCTTGAATTGTGTTATATTATATTATAGCCATATTATTGCAATTTATTTAATTGGAATTTTCTCAGTGACATACTTCTTACATACATATGTTTAATAGGGAACAATTTAAGTGACTAATTTAAGCCTCTTCGGTCTGCCTCCATTTCGTATTGTTATCCCTAACACCGGGATCATTTGAGTAACATTATTTTGATTTTAAGACATTATGTACCAATAAATACGTTGAGTATTGAGTATTGACTCTGTTTTACCGCGAGGACACATGTGCGACTAAAAGATGATCTAAAAATAAATGGGACGTGTGTTGTGAATCTCTTTTGATCGACTCAAATAAATTGGAATGTGTCCCTTGCGAGCCACTGGAGGCGAGGTTACTATTGACACATTCTGTCGTCACATATTGAAAATCCTTATCAAAAGGACCATGCTTCTGAATGACCAACATTTTTAACATGACTGCTTTGTATACCTTTTGTCAATCATGCCCGACAAAACGAAAAATAGGGGGAACTTATTTTTATTAACTTGTGAAAATATATGGGAAATAATGAAGATTTTTTTATAATATTATTATAAGAAATTTTATAATAATATGAAGTGACGGGACGTACAATTCGTGCGCCTGATTGTAAGCTACACGCCTGTCCATAACAGTTGCAGTGCCACTCAGAGCTTTAAACCGCAAAGATCTGAGGGGCACTGCGACTGCGCCAGTTACCCTGAGACATAAAGTTGACATGTCCCATGTGCCTGTAATTTCACCAGCACCCTTATCCTTCTAAACTGGAACGCAGTAATGCTATCAATACTGCTTGGCGGCAGAAATAAGTAAGGTGGCAGTCTTCCCTGGACAAACTCTTTCATAAGGAGCTCTACTGCTGCTACTGGTTCCGAAAAACGTTCCGAGAAAGTTCAGGAGATAGCCTTAATACTAAGCTGTGTTAAAATGAGCTACTGAAGCATAAACACGGCATATATGGACAAAATTAATCATATTTAGCAAATAATTAAGAACTTATTGAAATCACAATTTTACGAAAACAAAAATGCACCTCCGAATAATAATACTAAACTTCCGAAAGAAAAACTAACTTACCAATGAATATGTCCTATGTCGTACTCATAACACTTTTTCCATATAATGATAATTAATTATAGTTTAACAAGCAAAACTTCTACAATGTATAAGGCCAGAGAAGAAGGGGGAAATACTGTATTGCTACATTTTTTTATATTAAGTGACGGGACGAACAAGTCTTGCGCCTGACCGTAAGCTACACGCCTATTTATAACAGTTGCAGTGTCACTAAGAGCTTTAAATCGCAAAGATCTGAGGCGTACTGCCACTGCGCCCGTCACCCTGAAACATAAGGTGACAAGTCCCATGTGCCCGTAATTTCACCACCAAAATGGTGTAATTACTGTTAAATAACGGCCCTACAAAAATATACAATACACCTAAGCATATTGTCTAAAGTATGTGCTAATGTGTTATACGATAGAATATACTTTATCCTTGTATAAAATCCACAGGCTAAAAGAAAGTCTAAAACAAATTGTTTAAGAAAATATATATTAAAAAAATCTAACTTTGTTGTTTGTTGTTTTTATATAAAGATTTCAAGATTTTCTGAATTTGTAAGTGAAGCACTCCCTATTAGTTGTAAAATTCACAGTTATCACAAAATTTGAAAATTGCCGAGCGGTTTAACGATGCTACTCAACAATAAAGACCACAGATAAAGGAATAACAATTTCTCCGTTTACTAAAAACAAATCACGTTTCGAACCGTTTAGGTAATAGGTACACGTTCATAAACAAAATGTCAAACACAGTTTTGTCAGTAATAAGTAATAATCAGTGGTCGGATAATTGGATGCTTATTTACCTACGATTCCGTTACAATTAGTTAATATGGAATGCGCTTCTGTATCGAATAAATCCCTCAACACCGGGATCCGGGATTGTCGAAATTTTTAAGTATAAATTGGAATAAAATTAATCGTTTAAAATTGTAATTGTGTAGTAAGTTCTTATCGGGGTGACAGAGGGAAACCAGGTTTTTCCAATAGGATGCTTTTATTTGACAAACATATACAGATGTAGAACGTCGGTGGTGCAGTGGGAAAGGACTCCCCCTAATCGACATATAGTCGAGGACCCGTACGCACGTTCCAATTAGGAAGCGGCTCAGGGTGCAACAACTACGTGTTACGTTCTAAAGCGGAGTTCCAAATAGGAAGCAGCGCTAGAAGCGTAGCACAGTGCAGTAGGTTCAACGGTAACGACCTAAAGCAGAGTTCCAAACAAGGAAGCAGAGCTAGATGCGTCGTAAGTTGGATTATATTCATGTTCGCATCGCCGCCAGTAGTCATTCCGCGAGGGAAAATCTTAACATCGCGATTATGTTACAATTGTAATTTTATGTAATATTAAAATTAATTTTTATCACGCATAAAATAAGTAAATAATAGGTTACAGGCCTCTTCTTATAAAGGGAAGGGGGAAAAGTTGCAGTTTTAATATTTGTTTACCGTACCAACGTTTAAATTTAAACTTGATACTTCCGTCTGTTCACAATACTGAAATCCAGTTGTCATATTACTTATCATTAGATATTTAAGATTTCTAGTGAACAGAAATTAAGATTTCTGTTATAGTACTTGTATTATTGCAACATGTCACGTCATTCCGAATTTGGCCGAATTTAAAAGAAGACGAAATATATTTTAAAAAGCAGCTTCCATATTTCGACAGCATTCTTTTTTTTTATGAAACCAATTGACAGGATGAATAAGTCGTACGACTGGTGGTAAGACACACGCCTGCACAAGGCAGTGCCATTGCGTCCATTACCCTATGACATACGTAGACAAGTCCCAAGTGCTTGTAATTTCACCAGCTCCCTTACTGTTCAAAACCGGGATGAAGCAATGATCACATTACTGCTTGGCAGCTGATATATTATTATTTAGGTAAGGTGGCAGCCCTTTCAGAATTCAGATGGCAAAACTCTTTCACAATGAGCTCTACTACTGCTTCTAAAAAATCATGAGAATAAGTGAATTTTAGCTATAAAAGCTTTCGAATATCCGACCACTAGCAACAGCTGAGTACTATGATAAGTAAACATAGGGCCTGTGTATAGGCACAAGCTATTAGACTACTATAGAGCAGTCTAATAGCTTGGAGGCCAAAAACATACGACATATTCATCATTAGATTATGGCTTGCTACACTGGAACACTGTTTATTGATCTATGAACATCTTCTATATTTGGCTACTGTTACAAGGTCTCTGGTAATTTGGTGAAAGTTTTATTTGCTATCGGGTTTCTAGAGGAATCATTAAGCATGACGGATTTTGATAAAATGGTGTAAAGATCTTGACGTTAATTAATTACTTGACTGTCAGATTCTGCAACGAGAATCGGCACGTTAGTAGCCTAATGGTACCATAAATATTATAAGTATGGTAACTTCAAACAAACGTAGCAGCGCGGCTTGTATGTGTGCCCGCCTGCCGCGCGTCATGTACGGACGTACACATTGGTACAAGAATGAAAGTCGCGTGAGACAACAAAACAAGAAATACAGTAGAAGTTTAGTTTGCGTTGCACGTATGCCAACAGTTCGCGGAGTTCCACAAACTTGACTGCGCCATTTGCGCTTTATACGTTAAGGTCGTGTCAATTATCTCGCGCAAAATCTAGAAAATCGTAGAAAAATGCCTTATTTCGCTATTTTGCAGGGCAAAAATTATAGTCGCACATGTAATGTTATGTGTCTCAGGCCGCGCGGAGTTAACAATAATAATAATAACGGTTTATTTTTTCAACACAAGGAAATAAATGTACAATTATTTGATAATAGAGTAACAATTTAAAAGTTGTGTCCCTTGTGAGAGACTGGAGACCGTATTAGGCAACTAAACCTGTATTTCAGCTCACCTGGCCCTCACCCTCTCCGAGTAGTCTTAAGTAAAATCAATAATCTTAAAAGAAAAAAACAATATTTTGTAGAGCAATAAAAATTGTAAATAATAATAATAACGCACACACTCAACATAGCCCTGCACTAGGGAAACCCTGTGTCGCGGGTGCCATGGACACACACATAGACAACCACAAATTACACCCAAAATACAGCAAAGTAATTTTTTAAGTAATTGTGTGTAATGTTCCCAATCCGCATCGGGCCAACGTGGTAACTACTGCCGAAGCCCTCCTTTTGTGCGAGGAGGCCCGTGCCCAACAGTGGGACTACATAGGCTAACTATTATAATTTAAAGAAAACATTATTTCTTCTGTAGTCAATAGTCATGGATCAAAATGTTGAATTATTGCACAGTTGAGCCGTCTTTTTATGGAAATTTACAAGTTTTGTGAGTCTTGTGAATCTATTGTGTTTCAATTTTATTAATGTTTAATGAGAATCTGCCAAATTACGACTCTTGATCTAGGTTCCAAATTTAAATATCCGGATTTGAATCCGGAAAATAGTTTCATTTCCTAAACTTGGTTTATATTAATTAAATTTTTATTGAATTGATAATCAATTATTTTTTGGGAAATTACTCCACTAGTTTGTTATAATTATTAATACACAGATCGAACACTCAGAAAAAACACTCAGAAAAAGTTCCTTCGATCCGATCGGAATTGTATTAATAATTGGTTTATATTATTATGAATCATGGCATGTCGGCACAACTGTCTTCTTAGATCATCTAATAGAAAAGTTTTTTGATGAATGATCTACACAAATGACATAGGTATAAATTAAACATAAGCGACTTAAAAAAATCACGTGTAACTTTATTAAGCTCTCAGGAAATGTCATTATGAATAACAACGGTAGGTATTCATTAAAGCCTGCTCCTGCTGCTGTTATGTGTTTTGGTTGCCTTTAGAGTGTCAGTTACGTAATTAATTATTTATATACTCACACCCTTAGATTCCCATTGGGGTAGGCAGTATCGATCGCCACTAGCACGATCAATATTGTCTAAAGAACGTGGTAATTTGTTATACGATAGGATGTACTTCTCCCGATCATATAAAATACATATACAGACGTATCGACGAGCGTAAGCAGCGCATGCTTCTTGCGCACACGAGTCGCACGCTCTCCAAAGACGCTGTGGCCCCCGAAGAGTTGTCGATCGTTCGTGAACGAATAAATTTGAAAACTACTTATAAAACATTTGTACGATTACAGGTCCTTTTACTAAACTTACCCCAAGTTTGCTTACGTTAAATGTTAATCCGTTGTAAGGGAGTGTTTTTATATCATATTAGCTGTTTTTATATGGGTTTTGTTTTGTTGCAGCCTTAAGGTTTTACCTTTACTTTACGAATTCTTTTCTTTTCCTGTGGCTTTTCTTTCTTATTTCTTTATGAACTTCTATTTAATTACGCGAGGCTTTAAAATTTAGTTTTTGAAATATCGTGTACACCTAATTCAGAAATCTACCTGAACCAAATGGCGTAATTACACGCAAAAAGTCCTATAATCGGCAACAGATCACCCGCCTGTTATACTCCAGGCACATCAAGAACGAATGAAGCCTCTAAAATGCTTCCACTTGTAATGTGTAGCGTGATCCGTAACTACCACCGAATTCCGACATAAGTCTGGGACACGTAGCAAACTTGATATTGTGATAAAACTACTGTCTATCTCATTATGAAATTCAAATTGTAAGTATTGTCATCTAACTTAGTATAAGTGAACTAAACTCTTATATTGAAATACGGCTTCAGTTTTGAGAAATATGACATTTTGTCGACACAAAGTGTCATATTTCTCGTATTATAATCCAACGATTCTGCATTCGGGACACGCCACCGCTGTCAGGTTTTAGGCATTTCGGATTTTTTTCCCATAAGATCCGTAAGGTTTATGAAATTTTTGTGCCCTCCAGTTGGTTTTCGACCATGCATTGTTTTTTCTTTGTAGATTTTCGTTTTGATGAATAAGTAGAAGTGCGTGGTCTGGTGGCTTTGGAGAAATGCCTGGGTATTCTTACCAAAGTACAGATGCATCATAAGAAAAGAAAATAAACCTATTTCAACAAATTTGCAAGAAAGTAAATTCAATGCTTGTATTAAAAGAGAGTTTTGCAGCCCGTTACAAAGGTAAACGGTACCGTTACTTAGCAAAGTGTCAAGAATGCGACTCGTAGTTTACGACTTTGGCACGACTACGCCCCGTTTATTGGACCAAAACGGAGGGGAACTTGTTATTTCCCGTGTTTCCAAATTCGTTGCTGGGTTATAACAAAGTATAAGAAGAATCCTTCAAATTAACTCGGCAATGTCATGTAAAACGCCGGCTAAAGAAATTTTCGTGCATCATGTAATAAATACTCTTTACAAATTTGCACTTCCTGTTCTCACTCTGTCATGATTTCGCCAATTTTATAAGTCTAACGAGGTAATGCGCTTCGAGCTTCGTTTCTTTATTATTTTCTTAAAATGTAATCATCTTACTTTGAAACTTATCACGGCATTGGATTATTTCAATCTTTTCTTTTTATTACAATATATTATTTCGAGTAATTCACCTGTTTTTGTTCTTACGTATATCATAAAATAAGTTGGATTTGCATTAGTATTCTTAATATAATAAAGGCAACATGTTTTCGTAGGTAGTTTCTTTTACGAAACGATTACTTTTAACCGACTTGAAAAAAGGAGGAGGTTCTCAATTCGTCAGTGTTTTTTTATGTATGTTACGCGATAACTTCAGCATTTAAGAACCGATTTTAGTGGCTCCATTTAAATTTGAAGAAAATAATCCACCTCTAAGGGTGGCAAACTAGGGGATGAATGACTTTTGAGGTTTTTTATTTAGAAATATTATTTTTTATTAAGAAATTACTCTTATTTACTAGTATAATAGTAAGATGGCAGCCTACCAGTAGCCTTGAGGTTATTTCCCCAGTCGTTTCTGTTTTGTTTCAAAATGCAAATCATTTATCGAGTAAATGTAGTTTTAAATGCACTTTATGATGATTTATGTAACTACAACTGAGACAGTTTACTGCAAGTTGTATTAATTCAATTTTTCCTTCTTTAATTATTTTTGTAAAAATTCAATTTTTTCTATACATTTTCATTTCCAACGTATTCCAAGCTTGCGCGAAACATTTTCATTTGACTTATTTGTATTCAGAAGCTATTTGCCATCTATCTCTCTCACACTTGCTACGGTTTATGTTCGAAAAGGAGTGGGTTACTAACATCGTTTCACTCCACCGAGTAATATTTTTATTATTAAAAGCTACGCTACGTTCTTGTCGATGTGGGAAAAACTTAGTCTTGCATTTGATATACAAGAACTTTCAATACTTTGCAATGCTTCAGTTTTATATGAGGGCCATATCATTTCAGCTAAAAGACATTATCTGCTGAACGTAGGCCTTCCAGCGGAATCCCGCAGCCATCACCAGGTCATCAGTCCACCTTGTGGGTGGTCTGCCCACGCTGCGTCTTCTGGTACGCGATCGCCACTCGAGAACTCTTCGGCCCCATCGGCCATCTGTTCTGCGAGCAATGTGCCATGCCCATTGCCGCTAAAGTTTTGCAATTCTTTGGACTATGTCAGTTACTTTGGTTCCCTTGCGGATATCCTCATTACTGATTCAATCTCGCAATGAAACTCCTCCAGTGTACTTTGAGTGACATTGTGCCTTCTTATGAGGTCCATAGCGAGCGACTACACAAGTTGTGGCGAGGGGCCACATAAGTTGAGGTTAGTTGAGGTTATTTGAGTGAAGGCTATTGCCATAGTATAAACGACAAGTATGGTAACTCCATACAACAGTAGCACGATTATAGTAGCAGCGCGATTCGTATGTTGCGCGTCATAACTTGCGTTGCATAGCGCTGGTCGTCCTACGAGCCTTTCATTATTATGCGCATGTGTGCATCCGTATACGGCGTGTAACGGGAGTACGCACATACAAGCCACACTGCTACGTTTGTATGGAGTTACCATATTGGTTTTATTATACTATGCCATTGCTTCGACTATATTTCTTACAAGTACATAACGCCGAGTTTTTATGACATGCCATATCATAAATGTCTTACATGCCAACAGTAAATGTGTCACAACGTTGCTTCGAAATTCGCGGAACGACCACGGCAGCTTTAAGAATCTCGACAATTTTTAAAGTTCGCTATACGTTAGGTCGTATTATATCCATACACGCTAGACGCTTGGTGAGTGAGGTGAGAATTTTTGAACTATTCGTTGGAAATATTATTGAATTGTCGTAGATAGTCTGTCGTATTCAATTTATTCCGATATGAAGCTGATCTTCATACAAATGAACTACCTCTATAGTTACGTTATCCGTTTCTGCTCTAACTAAAATATATTAACTAAATTGATATACATATATTCTGTGTAGCTAAATACAACTGTCTACAATTTTAACTTGAATCGATGGTTTTTTTTATGATATCAAGTGATGGGACGAACAAGTTGTGCGTCTGGTGATAAGTGACACGTCTGTCCATAGCAGTTCCAGTACCACTCGTAGAAATATCTGAGGAGCACTGCCACTGCGCCCTTTACTCTATGACGTAAGTAGACAAATCCTGTGTGCCTGTAATTTCACCAGCGCCCTTCAAAACCGGAACGCAGTAATGCTTACCGGTTGGCGGCAGAAATAGGTTAGGTGGCAGTACTTCCTGGACGAACTCTTTCACAGGGAGCTCTACTGCTGCAAAATAAATAAATGTACGAAATAAATAAAAAATTGACACCAAAATTGCAGGCGTGTGGAAAAGTTTTATTTCGCTTATTAACTTCGACACGTTTTTAATGCTATAATGTAGGTCGACCCTAATGGTCAAATGTACCATTAGGGTCGACCTAATAATGAAGCTCGGCAAACTGGGAATATTTCCCGCTCATAGGAGAATAGGTAATAAGGTACGAGTGAATTTGGAATAAGTAACTTGACGTCAATCAGTGGAAGTGCTTTTAGATATACATATAGGTGATGACTGTGTACTATTATTGTCATTGAAATATAGACATGTTGTACTGTAAATAAAGGGTGTCTAATTTAACACTTCTCAAGTATTTATTTATTTTATTACGGATAACAACAACTTATGGTTTTCAGGTTACATTAAAATGAATTATAGTTCATTTCACATAGGATGGGTACTGTGACATTTCTAATTTTTACGCTGCATATGTAGTAGGTGCCTAGCTAAAGTCTGTTAGTAGCAGAAGAGCACTTTGTGAAAGCGTTCGTCCAGGGAAGTACTGCCACCTTACCTATTTCTGCGCGCCAAGTAGTAATGTGACTTTTTTTTTTTTATAATATCAAGTGACGGGACGAACAAGTCTTGCGCCTGTGTCTTGGTAAGAGCCTGTCTAAAACAATTGCCGTGCCACTCAGAGCTTTAAATCGCAAAGATCTGAGGGGCACTGCCATTGCCCGTCATCCTGAGACATAAGTCGACAAGTTCAATGTACATGTAATGTGACATTACTGCTTGGCAGCATGATAGGCAGTTCTTACTGTGTTCCAATTTTGAAGGGCGGTGAAACTATAGGCACACGGGACTTGTCAACTGAAAACAAACACTAATTACAAAGCGGCACTTGCGAGCTATTACGCCTACGCCTACGCATTGCTCAAATACGGCGTTATGCTGTGGGGTAATAGTACGAATAAAGGAGATATTTTCGTAATGCAAAAGAAATGCAATCTCGATACTCATGAATCTAGGCTCTCAAGATAGCTGCCGACCATACTTTATTAAAGAAAACCTTCGTACTATACGCACTTGAATCAGCATCACTCATTAGGAAGCATTTACAATAATTTAAATACATAAAGAGTTTGAGAAGGAGTAATCATCTGGAACTCCCCAAACCAAAATTAGAAATGTACAAAGTCAGCCCATAAATATACAATGAAATACCGCCTGACATAAAAAAAAACAAGCAAACGATAATATATTCTTTAAAAATTTAAGAAAATATTTAACTAATAAAAGCTATTGTAAAATTGAAAAGTACATAAATAAATAAATAATGAAATAATGACAAAATATTTCAACAATTATACTCCAAATGAACACAATGAATAAAACTATAAATACTTAATAATTAATTGATAATGAGTTTATACACACGTAATTTCTGACGAATTTATAATATTAATTAATAATATTCCCTCGACCCTCTCCATGACGTTTTTTGCTTTAGTTTTAGAATTTATTTTGACATCAATTTTAAATTTTGATATTTTTTGTTTACGCCTCTCAATTCCTATTCTAAAATTTATATTTTTTATTTTGTTTAATTACATATTTTCATATTATATTCAATATCTTGACTTGGAGCGCCCTATTCGGGGTCATGTACTACACTCTAGTCGTAATGTAACACCTGACTATGTACATGTTATGCCTCAGTGTGACTGACGGACGTAGTGGCAGTGTCCCTTAGGCCTGAGTGGCACTACAACTGCTATGGGCAGTCGTGTTGATTACCATCAGGGGCATGACTTGCTCCTTTTGTCAATTAATATCATCAAAAAGTACTATGTAATATAATCGAACTTAGCGATATCAACGCGGTGTCATATGACGCAGTGTACTTGAACATCGTTGACCTATTTTTTAGAACTCTTTATTTAGTAAGGGGATTTGACCGCTATTGACATTTGGCCCGTTTACAAAAACAACACGTCAAAAAGACAATACAATCCATCAAAATACAACCTAACCAAACAAGGTATACAAAATTTGAACATCGACATAACGATGTGGATGGCCACACATATGTATATACGCTTTTGTATATTTCCTTAAAACATAATTCACATATAATAAGATATTACATTGTATAATAATGGAGAATTCTTGCAAAATGTACATTTTGAAAAATTTATTATTATTATGTTTTATTACATTTTAAGCACGTAGGTGTGCATCTGCCCAGGGTACTGAGTATGTTTTATAATATAATATGTGTATTAGACATACCTATTTGCCTCCTGACATGAGGTCAGACCCTTGTGGTTCCTATTGTAAAAAATAAAACTGGTGATGTGTCTGATAACTACAACTACAGACCGATTTCATTGGCTAAAGTTACGGCGAAGGTATTTGACGGTCTCCTTGATAAACAACTTGATAAACACCTACACCTACATGATGCCCAGTTCGGGTTTCGGGCTGGGCTTTCGACTGAAAGTGCCATTTAGTTTGAAGGAGACTGTGGGTTCCTATTTGCAGAGAGAAATTCCTGTTTATGGTTGTTTTTTAGATGTCTCAAAAGCTTTTGATCTTGTTTCTTATCGGACACTGTGGGACAAGTTATGGGCTAATGGCATGAGACGAGAGTTAGTGGATTTGTTTGTGCATTGGTATGCGCATCAGGAGAATTATGTAAGATGGGCGGGTGAGTTCTCGGACATGTATAGGCTGGAGTGCGGGGTGAGGGCAGGGGGGGCTAACGTCTCCAAAGCTCTTCAGCTTGTACATGAACGATTTGATTGTTGAGCTCAGCAGCATGCATGCGGGTTGTTCTATTGATGTCGGCTGTTATGAATCCAAAACATGTATATTTTAGTAATAAATTTTAATTTTTGATTGTATGTATTATTTAATTATTTTATTTCATTTAAATTTGAAGAAAATATTCTACCTCTAAGGGTGGTAAACTAGGGGATGAATGACTTTTGAGGTCGGATTTTGTAACCGGAGGTTAGGTTATTATTATTAACATAGTTGTAGGGTTTTCTTGTAATGTATACTAACGCCATGGACCCATATAGTCTTTAATAAACAATTTTGAATTTGAATTATTCGGTTTTTTGTGACTCATTGAACTGGATAAGCATAAAAGGGCTATTCCACCGGCGAAGGAGACGACAGAAGCTTGTAAGACGACATTTCAATTCTCACGTAGCGCATCTTCGGAGGAAATGGTCTAGATTGACGACACGCGAATTTAAATATTTGTTGGTATAATTAATATTGAAGTCTATTATTGCCCGCATAGAGTTATAAGTCTGCAAAAGATACACGATTCTCGAGACGCTTCGCATCAATCTCGAGATTGTTGATCGTACATACACCATGTACGGTTTAAGATTTAAAAAAAAATGATTTTTCGATAAATAATATGCAGTAGTACAAAGATCGAATACTCAGAAATAATTCCTTCGATCCGGCCGGATTCGAACCGACGCCTTCTAGCTTACCGTGCCAGACGCTTATACCAGCTAAGCCACGGAACGAACCAGCGGACCTCACAAATTTTTTTTTATGTGTTTGCGTCGTGTCTTTGTATTTGGTTTTTAACGACTCTTTAGTCGTAGCGCCATCTATGAGAAATCTATGAAAGATTTATCACCCAGTTAGTACCTTTACAGCTACCAGTCCTGGCGAGAGATGTCATATTCACTGTATTTAAAATTTTTATTTTACGTTGCTGAACGGAATGGAAGCAAGTTTTTGTAACAAAATTATACATGGCATAATATACTTTATGTCAATTGTGTAACATACAACCGAGATACGAATTCTCCTGAAGACGCGCGCTCTGTTTTTTAGTTCGTATCTAGTAGGGCTTTCAGTTTCGCTGCATATCCGCGTTCTGTGAAAAAATATCGATACTCGGTGACTTTCGAAACTATTTCAAAATTAGGTTTCGATATTTAAAAGCTAGGCATTTGAACTGTAAAAATATGATATTTTCATTAAGTTCATTGTTACCTGAAATCATAAAATGAATAATTATTTATTATGGTTTTTTTACGTTTTCGTGGTGGATAGCGTAAGAAATAAAGGACGTTTAATACAATTTCAGATAGAATGACCATTTTGTTCCTACCATTCATCAATCTCCACAGGTTATAATAAGCTCCACATTATAGCGTCGCCATGTCCATGTAACATGTATAAAAAATACTGTACAAAATGTATTAAAAATCTACTAAAGATTTTTAATACATTTTAATTGAGTGATTTAAGTCTCAAAAGCCTCGATATTCCCGAGACTGAAAACATCAGTCTCGAATATCGAAAATGCCAAAAAATTTTCGTGAACGAAATTCCCGGGATGAAAGCCTTAGTATCTAGTTTGGACGTTACACAAGAGACATAAGTTTATTATGTTACGGTTAAAAAAATTCGCTTTTATTTTAGTACCTATACTCATACGTTGGTATTGAATTTGTAGTGTCGCTCCTACAAGTAATAGCGTATTGGCATTTGACTCGCCTACGCCACTCTCCTCCAGGTTGACGGTCGAACACTGAAGAGCCTTTGAGATATTTGTGATTTAAAGCTCTTAGTGGCACTACAACTACTAAGGACAGGCGTGTTGATTACCACCAGGCACATGACTTGTTCGACCCGTCACTTGATAAGTAATCTCAGTACAATGTATTAAAAAAAACCGACCTCAAAAGTTAGTGGAATTACATCTATTTGCCAAGTTGTTGAAATCGTTTCTCGAATTGTTTATAGAAATCGGTTACTGGAAAGTGTGCAAAACCGGATTCATCCCCTAGATGGTCACCCTTAGAGTGTAACACATTTTTTTGGTAGGTCTCCTAAATACAAAACAAAAACAAAATTTATCTTGTCTCCTTGGTATTTTTCACCATTCTTGTACAAAATGTCTCTTTGACGTTATAGTTTAAAAATATTTAGTAAATTCCTCGACTCTTAAGTGTTGGTGTAATCTATTATTTAAACCATTCACATATATATTACCTGTTGGTGAACGATTTTTCTATAAAATCAATATCGTGAACGGGTACCCTTTAGTTTGACATATTTTTGAAGACACCAACCCTGGCTAATTTTTCTTGTATGGTAACGCAGAAATCGATTTATACGAGTATAAACTCGATTTTACTTCTGTAGTCGAGCTTTACGTAAATTATAGCTTTTCTTTAATATTTCCATGTCGAACGCCGCCAACTAGTTTGCCAAGTACTTTCTATAAAGTAATATACGTAAACCTGGAATCGCCATGTATTCCAGCGGGTTTAGGTGATAAGACTTGGGAGCTTCATATAGATGAATCGATAGATGATAGAATGTGGCGTTGTTCGGGGGTAACATCTCTTAGGAGGAATTCGGCGGAAGCTTATCTTTTCTGTTCGACACGTCGGCTCGCAAGGTGTTCCTGATTTCTACATCTTCTGCGGTGATTTATCCCATGGGGGGCATGGTCCTCCAATGCCTTCTTTTATAAGGACAGCCAGGAATAGCCAGATGCCGTAATTATGGGTCTCCGAACCCTGTACCAGATGTAAAACCCGTGTCACCGGACCGCATGGGTTTTTTTTCTTCTTTGGTACTAGTAATTTCAAATCTCGCCGTCAACTGAATGGCTGAGACAAATGCGCCGTAACTTTTGTTCGGCTGTGCCCGACCACGTGTCATGAGCTCCACGGGTGGTACGCACGGGTGGCGGCATGTATATATAACTGCGTTACTCCTGTGGCAACTACGCTGTCTTTGCAGCGGGTCTGGTATGTAATCTAAAAGTGCATCCGGTAAACCAGGTCAGTGACGTATAAGTGATGTGTCCATGTACCACACATGTACTTTCAAAAACTCTTAGTGCAGTGTATTAGCTCTAAGTATACTAAAAGTTAACCTCTTATATGTAACTGATAAGAACAGTAAGCATATCTATACACTCCTAATGTAAACTCGGGGAAGTAAAAATAGTAGTTCTCGATACTGTACCCTTACATTAACATTAACTGTAACATAGGTAACATGTAATAACAGTAAATTTAAAATAAAGCATCTGGTTATTTCTACTTGAAACTTGTTTTCGTTGTGTGTAAGGCGCCCTTCCTTCTACTCGCTTTTAAATTTTACACGCAGCACCAGGTCAACCAGAACTCGCGCACAAACCAGTCTCATGCTCACTCAAACCGACTGGAGCTGACCATTACAAGAGATGGAATTATTTATTATTAGAGGTATTTTCTTCAAATTTAAATGGGACCACTACTGAGGTACCCTCTTTCCAACAAAAAAGAATCATCGAAATCGGTTCTCAAATATTATCTGTATGTTATCTGTAGGTGTATTTTATTTTTATTTTTTTCGCTTATACTCGTATCACTTTATAGCTTTTACTTCCTGACCATTGAGTGAAAAACTAAAAGAGCACTTTGTTTCAAAATGTTGGTATTCAATACTTATGACCTAGATAAACAACACAATACAATATAAATATTCTTTATTAATACAATATATATATATATATATATATATATATATATATATATATATATATATATATATATATAACAAAAAATAAAAAGACAGGTACAACAGGCTGTACGGCAATCTCTTCCGGGCAACCTTCGGGTTACAGGAAAAACTGTGAGATAGTATTTAATTGAGGGCGCAACAGAATACGTATTTAAAACACATATTGCACATACACAAATAAAAATAAATTGATAAACGTATTTAGCCAGAAAATCTTTTTTATTTCGAAGACATTACTCAACTATTTTTACGCTCCAAAGACTTTGATTAAATCAAGTTTTTTGATCACAAAAGGGAATAAAGTCTGCGCTGGAAGCGGTTAAGTTTGAAACAAAATTCTTAGTAATCAAAAGAAAAGTTGAATGAAGAATGAGTCATCTAATCTTACCCTATTATAAGTTGTGCAAACGCAGCGGAGGTTTAAATCGGATTTTTTTTTTTCCGTTTTCATAATGAGCGTTTGAATCGTAAAGTTTGAGAAATTAGACACAAACTTCATTAATTTCACAAACATTTCATGATGTAAAAAAAACTCAGAGGGTCATAACTTTAAAAGAGAAAAAAAAACTAACGTAATGGATATTTTTAGCGAAATTGAGTTATTAACATATCTAAAACCAACTCCAAGACATTATTAAGCTACCATTTAATTTCTCTATCACCCTCCAAATTAAGGAAGCTCTGTACCGATGTCACTGTGCGGGAATTGAGGTAACTCTGGCCTGGATTCCCGGTCACAGTGGGATCAGTGGCAACGAAGCAGTAGACGCCTTTGCAAAGGATGCGACAAGAGTTGGCGCATGCAAATATCATAAGTGCTTTCCCAGAGATCTGCTCGCCATGTCCAAACCCCAAATGCTAGCCTCCTGGTCGGAACTATGGCAGGAATCACGACAAACTGTTGGTAGACACTATGGTAACCTCCAACTAAATCTACCCACTAAACCTTGGTTTTTTAAACGTCGCGATTTGCCTAAAAACATCACTTCCACCATTATACGTTTGCTCTTAGGCCATGTTTGCACCCCGTATTTTTGCGTAAGATCAGAGTCCGAGATCACTCTCTGTGCGAGTGCGGCCTAGAGGACGGTACCTTGGAACACATTTTTTTTTCAATTGCCCTAATATTGCTGTTCCACTTTATAACTTACTTCCTTCAAAATTCCCCCGCCCCATTAACATAAACAACCTCTTAACTCTAGTGTTCTCCCCCATATTGTTACTCTACGTAAATTTATCCACTTAAATAACATATATTTATAAATACATGTTACATATTTGTGTTGTCTTTTGTTTTAGATTCTCAACTGAGGACCCCCGTGTATCAACTCATCAACACCGGTTAATGTCCTATAAGAGCTCAGCGTATTTTTTTTGTTTTGTTTTTTTTTCTTTCAACCGTGACATTGGCAAAAATCATCATTTCTCATAATGATGTAGTCATAAAAATAAAAAGTGAAGTGAAAACCAGCAAAATGAGATCTACAACCCCCTATAAGCGGTTTTTTTTATATATTATTTAGTTACAGTTTTATTATTTATGCAAAATCAGCGTAATTGACATTTTCAAAAAAAGTAGTTATTTGTCATGCAAGACTGCAAAGTTGTTGTTTGACGCGAGTGCTTGTATTGGAACAAGCGAAGGACACTGAGACAGAATGATTCAAAAATAGAATCCTGAGCGTAGCGAGGGTTTCAAGACACGAGACGCAAAACAACTTTGCTGCCTATTGAAACCACAACTTTTCACCTCACCATAGCGAGGAAAATGGTAGGTGAAAGAAAAAAAATGAACAAATCAGTTTTAAAAAACAAAATTAGTTATCGTTGTCAGTTTCATGTCAACAATAATAAGAATAAAATATACCGCGGATTTATATTACACAAATTATGCACGATAAATTGCGTAGTTCAATGTGTCATTTTATTTTTTTTTTCATTGAAAGAAATAGTTCGGTGCACCACAGTCCATCGTCGAGTTCGCATTTCAAAAACCTTTTCCATGCTAGCGTGGAAAAAACGCAATTGCACGCAGATTTCTAATGAGAAAGAAAACCTTTACATAAACAAAACATAAACAAAAGGTAACATAAACAAAAGTTTATGTTTAAATAGGAGAGTGATTAAATTTCTCATTTACACGCTTAGAATAATAACGCATAGAATGATAGTTTCATATCAAACGAACTGTCACAAGTGAGGCAAAAACCAAATTCATGTAGGCGTAAGCAACTTGTAACTACGCTCGTCGGCACGCACACAAATATACAAATAATGATGCCATGGAATAACATTTCCCTCAAAAGTGGGGAAATTGTATCTTGCTTAACTCATCATTAAGTTAAAGGTGCCTACAGATTTGCCCGACATTGTCGATCAGGTGCCTACAGATATGCTCGGTTTTGTCGATGAAAAACGAATATAGCACTTATTTGTAAATCCAAGATGGCGGACACGATTTTTCAAAATATGCTATATGGGTATCCTTTTCGAGGTATTTGGGGATGCTCATTACGAATATGGCACTCATTTC
>NW_020653853.1:6673761-6685093 GCF_003589595.1 Hyposmocoma kahamanoa
ATTTTCGAGGTACTTGGGGGTGCTCATTACGAATATGGCACTCATTTGTAAATCCAAGATGGCGGGCACGATTTTTTCAAAAAAATGCTATGTGGGTATCATTTTCGAGGTATTTGGGGATGCTTAATGCGAATATGGCACTATTTGTAAATCCAAGATGGCGGGCACGATTTTTCAAATAATGGCAAGTTGGGTATCGTTTTCGAGTTATTTGGGGGTGCTCATTACGAATATTGCTTTTATTTGAACTGTCGTGTTTGCCATCTTGGATTTAGAAATGAGTCCCATATTTGTATTGAACATTCCCAAACATCTCGAAAACGATACCCTACTTGCCATTATTCGAAAAATCACGCCCGCCATCTTGGATTTAGAAATAAGTGCCATATTCGAAACCTAAAACCGAAAATGCCATAAGCAAACATTAAAGAAAATAACTGTTAAAATAGATTAAAAAATCGCTTAAGAATGCTCCCCTTTTAAGAAAATAAAATATTTTAATATAAAATATTTCGCTTGAGTTACGAAAAGAAAGACATATAATAAGCTATCAAAGTTGTACTGGTGGTGCCAACACTATAGTAGAAACAAATATATACTGTAAATTTGTTGCAATATGTGCTCCAATTCAAATAAAATTAATATAAATAATTATTCAATAAAGCATGAACGCAGAGCCGTTAAAAGTATTATAAAATAATTAAGTGTCCCAATCACTTACAGGAGTTAACGAAAACATTTAATGTTTATTCGAGTAAATATTAGTTCAAAATGCGCAAATAAATCGAAATTACAGGCACCACTAAAATTTACGTAATATAATTATTTTGATACAGAATAGCAAAATGGGGAGAAAAAAAATTCGTTACTTTGCAACACTTTCGTATCTTGTTGCCGCGAAATTATTTTTCTGTTTTAGTGAATATTTACATAAAAATATGAGTTGAAACGCATTACTTACTTGTGGAATGCGATGTTAGTGTCTATTTTGTTTGTCTGTTGTATTTTTACACCCATTTACCGCACATTTCGTCATTTTTAGCAAAAAATTTTGGAGCTGTTCGCGGTGCAATATGACCTTGAGCACTAACAGCCCGCGCGCTCCTGAGACGCGTTTGGAACCCTCTAACTTGCCTCACTTAGCGTGTGCGGGCTAGGTTTCTATGCGTTATTATTCTAAGTTTACACGGTTATTTGTAATATACTAATAATCTCGGACTATATTACCTACTAACATCATAATTAACAACTTTTGTTTTACGATTTTTAATAATTCATCAGCTTTTACTTTCGTTCAAAAGTAAAAATATTTAAATAGATTCTTAACGGTCATAACTATGTGTGCACAAAAGGACCATGCTTACTCGCTTACTTACTATCGACTATCAATCACAGGTCTAAAAAGTGTCACACGCGTCAGCCTTGACAGTGGGACTGCTTAAAGGGCTTAAAACGTTTTTGCAAAAACAAATATACGCGATTTAAATCTGAAAAAAATAGTTTCATTTTCTAAATGTCGGATGGTACAGCGGAAATTTAAATGTTTATTTTTTGTAAATTCATTATGTTTTATAAAAACTAATGGAACAAACGTTGTTGTTGTTGTATGATGTTAGTAATATAGTCCTGCGAGGTTATTAGCATTTTATAAATAACCCTGTATATATAATTTTGCTTCCATTCCCGTCCACAGTAATATAAATTCATCAACGAGTAGAAGCATAGTTAATTGAAAATACGTAATAATGTTGAATAAGTAAATATTTATTCAACATTAAAATAGATAGATTTACACTAAGGCAACAACGCGTATTCGAAACAAATGAAATTTGAACCTGTTTTAGATGTTATTGTAACTCAATGCGCACCCGTACTCCATATAACATAAGGCCATATCTGCAAAACGACAACTTTTCACAAGACAGATTTAAAGATTTCACGAAAGAAAGATCGACAATTTTTTTACTTAAATAGGACAGTTAGGAAATTTCACATATACGTAATTTGTTTCATGTAGTTCGTATTACTTTTATGATTTCATGTGATAAAAGCATTTCTGATATATGATCACATTTGGTTCTATTGTACTAATACCAGTGCACTTTGCAAAATGCAAAAAAGACGAAAAAACAAAACAATACCAAAACACTTTAGTTTAAATGTTACCGCCATTTTCTTTGTTTCTTAAGTAAGCGGTATAGGTAGGTATTTTAATTCTCGCAATTATGAACACCGGGCAGTTGGCTGTATGAGTTTTTCTTTTCCTGTTTACATAGGTTATTATTAGTAGGTAGATTTACAGAAGAGGACAGTTTGCAGGCCTTAGCCGGGAATAAGTCGCATGGTTCATAAATGACTTACTTTCCGTGTTCGGTTTTGAAAGTAATGCAAACATTTCCGAGCACGTTTGAGAAAAGGTACATTATACAAACTACCGGTCGTGCTTATGGTCCGAGCTGAATTTCAGTGCCACGGATTTCTACGAGAAAAGTTTGTTTTAGGATAAGCGACGGTGTCGTGTTGCATTATAAACTAGGTATACATTTAATTAATATATAGAAATAGTTGAACATGGAGTTAAGGCAGTTAAGCAGTAAAGGCAAGCTGTGGTAGTCGTATATGTGAGATCAGAATTTCATGGTCAACGTACACGTCGTAGAATCCGTAGCAGTAGAGCTCCTTGTGAAAGAGTCCGTCCAAGGAAGTACTGCTAGATTACCTATTTCTGCTACCTTTCTGCTGTAATGCGAGCATTACTGTGTTCCGTTTTTAAAGGGTAAGGGTACAGGCGCATGGGACTTGTCGACTTATGTCTCAGAGTGATCGACGCAGTGCTATTGTCCCTGAAATCTTTGCGATTTAAAGCTCCGAGTTGCTTACCATCAAGTGCATTCGTTCGTCCCATCCTTAGTATTATAAAAAAATAAACACGTCGATATACGTCATATAATATACACCGCAACAATTATTACACGAACCAAAGACAAAAAGAGTTTGGTATTTTAAAATGTACACCTATGGACAAAATGTACAAAATTGGAATGAAAAAACATGATGGAATTGCAGGTCCGTTAACTAAAGATTAAACTTTTTTTAAAGTGCACGCAGAGGGCCCGGGTTCGATATCCCGTCTCTTGAGAAAAACTTATATGGTCTAAATTTTTTTTATGTTAAACAAGTCGTACGCCTGATGGTAAACGACACGCCTGTCCATAACATAATTTTAGTTTTAGTTTTAGTTTTGTTCATGTTAATTATTATTATATTAGCTAATTTGAATTTTAATTGTTATTTTATTAATTGTAAATTTTAGTATTTTAAATTTTTACTTTCGACTAAATTATCATTATTATTTCAGTGACTTTTATATTATGCTTTTTGAATATTTTGACATTGCAATTTAAAAAATTTTTAATGTATAAATAAATTCACCGTACAGTCACTTGTTATTAATATAGTATAAGGTTGCTTACTAACAAACTATGGACCTATGGTGTCTGAAAATAAAAGATTTTTATTTTTTATTTTTATTTATTTATTTATAACAGTTGCAGTGCTTCTCAGAGCATTAAATCTCAAAGGTCCGCGAGGCGCTGTCACTGCGCCCGTCACGCTGAGACATAAGTCGAAAAGTCGCATGTGCCTGTAATTTCACCAGCACCTCTACCCTTCAAAACCGGAACGCGGTAATGTTTACATTATTGCTTGGCGGCAGAAATAGGCAAGGTGGCAGTATTTCTCTGGACGAACTCTGTCACAAGGAGCTCTACTGCTACTAAACTACTTGTACGAGTACTTCGTACTGTTTTATTTCTCTTGTAAGTTTGAGTGTAATTTGTGGTTATCTATACGTGTGTCCATGGCACCCGCGATACAAGGTCTTCCTAGTGCGGGGCTATGAATAAAAAAATAAGACCCCATCTACAAATTGATAATTTTTCGGGAGAGGGAACGAAATTAGTCGACAACTTTTTACACTTAAAAGGAATGAATTAGTTTTATTAAACACGTTACAATATGACCCCATCTACAAATTGATAACTTTTCGGGAGAGAGAACGAAATTAGTCAATAATTGTTTAGGCTTAAATAGGAGTATAAAATATATTTGGTTCGTATTGTTTTGCCACTTTTGAAGTACGATCACAAGTGGCTTTATTAAACCAGAGGGGAATTAATATTCACAAATTAATGATACATTAAAAAGATATTAGTATCAAGATAGACACATATCAGATGCGTAAAATCTTTTTCTATAGTCTTTATTGGGCTTATGTTGATTTAAGATATTATGTAAGCCCGTGGCCACGACCGGGTCATTATGGTCGAACCGTGTTTTGGATTTATAGCCAAAACACGGTCCGTATTTGCCGAGGTCACTGGAATTACACCCGTGAACGATCATCCGTGCCTGATCTAGTTGAAATGCCTGAACAGGATCTGTTGGATCCTAAATATTTGAAGATTTTTTTTTATTTGGACATGCGAGAGAAAAAGAGACAGAGATGCCTTGCCTGTTTTGATTTCACAATGTTCATCGTGGTCGTTCATCGTTCATCTTCCAATGTTTACTTTTGAAATATAGCTCTATATATTTGTTTCGTTCATCTACATTCATTCATCTGCTCAATGTGCAAAAAATTAATGCTCACATTACTGCCACACAGCATAGACAGTGGTAGTACTTGCCTGGACGAACTTCTTCACAAGGGGCTCTACTTCTACAAAAACATCTGTATAAAGTTTGTGCTACATGGGTCGCAAATGTAAATAATTAATAAAATATTTATTTATATAACACCAAACAAACAACGATTTTTTTTATTAATGTTCATATTCCACAATATTTGATGTTAATATCGTCCCTAATTAAAATTTCATTTGTAAAGTCTGCGGCAAACCCAAGCAGGGTCGACTGTAACAAACAACTTTATAACGCCTTCAACAAACCCAATGGGGCCTGAATTAGAGGTTTAGAATTGCCATCGTTTTATTGTTCAATTATTATTGTGTATAGTGTTTTTATTGTGTAAATGAAAATGAACTTTTGGTATTACCAATCAAATTCAAATAATATTTCTTTAGGCCTATCCAGACAACAATATTAGCAGTATCTAGGCTCAGTGGATAAATAAGATCCCATTGGACTGATAAATTAACTTTGTAATTCGAGAAAAAGGGAAATTAATGAAACAATTCGGGATGCGGTTCGCATCTGATTTGTCTTATTGGCCACGGCCCGTGTGGTGCGCGAGCAGTGTTGCCATGTCTGTGTTAGACAAGCGCACTTGTCATTATACAGGACACGACTATATTCCTGATATCTCAAATTAAAACTTTTTGTTCCATGGTCATTTTTACAATATATATATATTTATAAAGTTTTAAGTTTTTGTTGTACTATATACTAGATACTTTTTAGATCTCTATTTGGTTGTAAGTAATAATAGTGAGGTTGTTAGTATTATACAAGTAATCCTGTATAACCATGAAGCACAGTAAATTTATAACCATTATAAAGTTCACCTTTTGATTTATTTATTCCTCATCCATTCGATCTCGAGGGAGCAAAACACAAGTTTACAGTACAAATACGGTTCCATTAAAGTCCCAAAAGTTCGTCTTTCCCTACTTAATAACTTAATCATGATGAGGCATTCTATTAGCGGCCCCGAAATACCACCGTGACGGTAGCGCTTTAGGCGAAATGATATTCTCTGCTTTAAATTTTAGGGAGTATTTTTTTATTTAAACTTTACAATGCGTCACAAATATTATAACATATGCATAATATGCATAGGCGGAATAATTTTAACGTAAATGGTTGTCAAAACTCATTTTTGAATAACTTCCCAACAATACGCGAAGTAAAGAAAAATCCAGAGCTATTATTAAATAAGGGTATTTTTTTATGATAGCAAGTGATAGGATGGGACGAACAAGCTTGGTAGTAAGCGACACGCTTTTCTGTGTCTCAACAAGTTGACAAGTCCCATGTGCTTGTAATTTCACCATCACCCTTACACTTCAAAACCACGCTCACATTACTGCGTTCCGGTCTCTGGGTGTGAGTCTCAGGGTGACGGCGCAATGGCAGTGCCACTCAGAGCTTTGAGATGTAAAACTCTTAGTGGCACTGCAACAGTCATGAACAGGCGTGTCGCTTACCAACCGGCGTGCACGATTAGTTCGTCCCGTCCCTCAGTATCATAAAAACAAATATAACGTGGGCGTGCGACATATCCGTTCACATCGATATATCACTAGCACTAGCAGCTCACCTTTATTTTCTATGCACTACAGTCTCTATAAGATTATGTATGAATAATAAAATATGTAGGAAGTACGTCGAATATGTTAAAAACAGAATGGAAGTCCCAACACCCAAACAAACTTGTTAGGCTTAAGATAGACAAGGTATCTTATAATAAAGTATTTATAAGTATGAGTGTTAACATAAAAAAATAAATAAAATGAAAAGAAAATCCTGTGACTGGTTGCTCAAACACAACTTTACTTCGCTTCTAGTAGGCGTAACATGGGTCTAACTCTTAGAGGATGGAAAAAAATAAAGGAAAGGAGCTGGCCTATCTACGGAATACGCGTACGTACCTAAACCAAAAATGTCCACCACAAATGGCGGATTTAGTGTTGTACCATAATCATAGATTCGACATGCAAATGTATGGCTTGAATGTTGATATTGTTTTTTAAAAAAAAAAAAATTTGCATAGTTTACTAGATTAATACTAGACTATTATTACTAGGCAAGTAATGAACCATTTTAATCAAAATCAAATATAAAGTCATTTATCAATAAACGTAACGATGGAATTGCATTATCATGTAATCTAGTTACATTCAAAGTTCTATTAAAATTTGACTTCAAAATGGAGCGAACAAACGAAGATGGTATTTGATCCAATGTTTATATGTTCGCCAGTCTTATAATTTCAAACCATTCTTTCTTTCTCTTTTCATTTGTAGGTAAACTTTAAAAATAATAATAATGAAATAATAAAAACCTCGTAGTGAATTGTTTTAATAACAGAATATCGATAATATGTCTGCTTACTAGAACAACACTATCTCAAAATAATCGTTATCAACAATCATCAAAATATACTAACAAACATTATTTTTTTATTTGTAAGTCAATGCTAACAAACTACAAAAATGGCAAAATGGGGATAGTTGGCATTTAAGATGACGTTACGTATTTTCGATTCCCGTGTTTGACCTAAATAAATGTAGTGACGACGGCATGCAGTAGTTAAACAAAGACAATAAAATGTTTATATTTTCAACGTCTAAATGCATCATATACATATAACGTCTGTTTTATATATGTCAATATAATTTTATACAATATATCCTTTGGTTTAGTCTAAGATCTAACTAAAGTAAGAGGGTCTGACAGATAGGGATTGACAGAAATGACGCCTTGACACAATTTCACTTTCATCTTTTTTTTGGTACTGTTTCCATAGGAAAAGGCAAAAGCACCGGAAGCGGGATGTTTTCAGGGGTTTTGTACAGTTCAAGTGGGTTATCGACGAGGATTATTCTAGCGATAGAAATTATTAAGACACGTATATTTTTAAATATCGTCTTTGTTTAGAGTCTATACTCAATGTCAAGATGATATTAACAATATTTATAGGACATTGGACATGGATGTAATTGTGGAAAATGAGTAATTTTGAAATTTTGATATTCTTTTAATCTCCTGTACTATGAGAACACCCCGACCAGAACCAATTTAGAACAAAAATGGTAGTAAATTAATTGTCTACTCTGCGAACCCGGTCGTGGTTAAATCATGCAAAATGGCTACGCCTGTGTCCAATATTTTTTGTTATTTTCTTTTTTTTCGGTATTATTTTTCCATTGTGGAAAAGGCAAAGGCAATAGTGCGCCATACAGCATACAGCCTAGACTGGGAGTAATTTCTCTCTTGGACTTTTTTTTATTTCTTTTTTTATGCAGTCTATTTTTTTATGCCAAGGAGGGTGGGAAATCAACTGATTTAACATCCACCGGGTTCGTAAAGTAGCAAATAATTTTTGCTTCTATTTTTATTAACATGGACTTCCGCAATGTAACGCCTGAATCTATTAACAATTTAGAACAGTATTTAAATCTTTATCAAGCACGAGTTCAATCGCTTAATATACTTTATATCGGACAAAAAACAATTATCGACAGTTGGTAAAAGAAATCATTAGTAAAGAATTTGAAACTAACTTAAAATTATATATTATTTTACAAAACGATTTACAAAAACGACCTACAAAACGAGAAAAAAGATTGTAAACATTCGAGTTAGAGGTACTTTTTGTACAACTGCTTACGTAAAATTATAGTGGGTGTTTGTTTTGATTCAGATGTAAACGTCCTGAAAATATTTTGTTTCAGCAAGACAAAATATGGAGCAGTTATCTCGGCAGCAGAAGCATTATCAACCCTTATCTTTGTTAATTCAAGAGTAGTAATTCAAGTTCAGAATTTGAAATTAATGCTGCATAAAATATGTAGTAAATTAATATAAAATAAAATCTTACAATTTTGTTTATTTTCATCTACCATTACTTACTATGTAGCAGTACATATTAATAGGATTTAAAGACTTAATTATAAGTACCTTATAATATCTTTCTCAAGTAGCAGTAGAGCTCGTTGTGAAAGAGTTCGTCCAGGGAAGTACTGCTACCGTAGCTATTTCTGCCTCCAAGCAGTTCTGTGTGCATTACTGTGTTCCAGTTTTGAAGAGTAAGGGAGTAACTTGCTACTTCTTTCTGATGGTGACTTTGCTATTTAAAGCTCTGAGTGCCACTGCAACTGTTATAGACAGGCGTGTCGCTTAACATCAGGCGCACGACTTGTTCTCCCCGTCATTTGATATTATTAAAAAAACTTTATTCGTAGATCATGCGTATAAATAGGTACTTTGTAAATTTTGTATATAACCCAATTATTTATTTATTTATATATTTATAATTTCCAATTACGCAAGCGGCCCGTTAGCAGAACTAGCCTAATAAGCATTGGCAAAAAATGCTCTTTTCACCTGTCTTCATTGGTTACGTAACAGCATTCTATATCGAATTTGGGTTGAGTATAGAAGCGAAGACGAGAAGAGTGAGGGTAACCACTTATTGCGTGATAAGGCGAGATTAAACATTTTGACGAATAATTAAAAAAACAAAAGGAAACGTAACGTCGACTTACACAAGTGCTACTCGGCTTTATAAATCACGACTGTTGGTAATTTATTAGTACCAAACAAAAAAAGTTGCGTCATCGAACCATATATCAGAGTGAATCAATAAATAAGGACAGCGGAACATGATACTATTTTATGTTTCAAAGGTGCTAATCAGCCATTTATATGTATATCGAGCGACATTGAGAATGTGATATTATAGATTAAATAGCTATTGTCATCATATAAATAACAAGAGATATATCAATTTGACGACCTCGGCGGCGGCATAATGATTTGCACGGAGGGCGCTAGGTTTGTAAGTTCTGTTTGGACAAATTTTGGAAATGAACTTTTAAAGTTTTTTTGTTTTTATTATATCAAGTGACGGGACGAACAAGTCGTGCGCCTAATGGTAAGCTACACGCCTGTCCATAACAGTTGTAGTGCCACTCAGAGCTTTAAATCGCAAAGATCCGAGGGGCACACCCACTGCTCCCGTCATCCTGAGACATAAGTTGGCAAGACCAATGTGCCTGTAATTTCACCAGCATTCTTACCCTTTAAAACTGGAACACAGTAATGCTGACATTACTGCTTGGCGGCAGAAATAGGTAAGGCAGTACTTCTCTGGACGAACTCTTTCACAAGAAGCTCTACACGTACTCTACTAATTTGTTTCTGTATTGGTACTCCATTGTTAATGTTCTTTAACCGGTACTCATAGTATAGCGAATTGCTGTGGTTGTTTGGTGTAACATTACTATAATCTAATGACATATTATACCAGTTTGACGACAGCTGCGGACCGTTGTTCAAAAAGCTAAACAATTTCCTTTGCCATGCATTTACATTTACAGTAGAAGTATGGCTCCCAGTGAAAGAGTTTGTCCGGGAAAGTACTGCAACTTACTTATTTCTGCCGCCAAGCAGAAGTATGAGCATGCGTTTCGGTTTTGAAGGGTAAGAGGGTGCTGGTGAAATTACAGGCACATGAGACTTGTCAACTTATGTCTCAGGGCGACGGGCGCAGTTCTTTGTGAACTAAAACTCTGGGTGGCAATGCAACTGTCATGGATAGGCGCATCGCTTATCACTTGACTTGTTCGTACCGTCACTTATATTATAATAAACAAAGAGATATCTCTATGTATCAACACTCATCCTCAATATTTTAAAACGCGTGGTGAAGTTATTCGTAAGTACGTATAAATACTTTTAGTAAATTACTTATGGAAATTACATAGTTACCAAATGAAAAACTATAATACCATTTCCTGTATCAACATTATTTGCGTCGAGTAATATTAAATGCTATGTATCAACCAATGAACGTGCCGCTGCTGACAAGTATTTTCTGAAATGAAGGGGTATCGTGCTGGAACAATGCGGGTTGTGCCACCGTGGAAATATACCAAAAGTGCTTACGTCAAACCAAAAATCAGAAGGAGCTTTTGTTCGCATACAGCTATAATAATAATAATAACGCACACACTCAACATAACCCCGCACTAGGGAAACCCTGTGACGCGGGTGCCATGGACACACACATAGACAACCACAAATTACACCCAAACTCACGAGAGAAATAAATGTAGGCCATACAAATATTTCTCCCGGCCCGGGAATCGAACCCGGGGACCTCTGCGTGGCAGTCCGGTATGGTAACCGTTCGGCCACGGAGGCAGTTAAAATAGCACAGACACTTATATTTAGATCTACTTTGCTTTGAGATGAATCCGGTTTCCGGTGCCTACATTGGTCTCTAAAGATCCGGCGGCCAGGGGCCAGTCATCATTCATAACAAACGTGAAGTTAGTTGCCTAATTAGTCACGTATGGGAAATGCAACTATTTTTCTGGATTTAAATTGCGTATATTTGTTTTTTAATCCAAACCCGAAACCGAACCCGAACCTGAATCCGAACCTGAACCCAAACCCTAACCCGAACACAAACACGAACCCGAACCCAAACCCGAATCCGAATCCGAACCCCAACTTGAACCCGAACTCGAACCAGAAACAGAAGCCGGACTTCCGGTCCGGTTCGGGTCCGTTCTACTTAGACCCGGACTTAGAACCCAAACCCAAACCCGAACCCGAACCCGAACCCGAACCCGAACCCGAA
>NW_020653853.1:6715093-6753362 GCF_003589595.1 Hyposmocoma kahamanoa
TTTCAGTACAAATCGGCAATTTCATACTTTAACCCCTATTATATTTAGGTTTTGTGTAAGTTGGCTGAAATATGACGTTAAATGTTGGAGATGTCGTAGAAAACCATGCCGGCTGGGCGCTTTACTGGCGTGCGCCCCGTAAACGAACAGAGAAAATATTAAAAATATTAAATAGTAAATTTCTGAATCGATTTCGATAAAAGTTGGCAATAAAGTAAATTTTTTATGTAGTCTACCAATATATTATGATGAGTGCTGAGAAAGGGGCGGCTGGTACTGTCTATATGGCCTGGGGCCTGGGGCGGCTAAGACCGCAAATCCGCCATTGCCTACTCACAACATTTGCAGTGCTCTTTAAAAAAGCAAAGATCTGCGGGGCATTCCCGCTACGCCCGTTACCCTGAGACATAAAGTTGCCAAGTTCTATGTGCCTGTAGTTTCACTGGCGCCACTGTCCGTCCATTGAGACCAGAACACAATAATGCTCAAATTACTGCTTCGTGGCAGAAATATGGTAGCAGTCCTTCCCTGGACGTAATCTTTTACGACGGGCTCTATTGCTACTATATTTTACTTTTATATTGTACTCTATCTATTAAATGCTCTATACGGAATGCTAATTTTATAATAATTATGATGTTTTTTTGTGGTTTGGGACCAGCGATTTGGGTAAACCATGACTCTCAAGTTGACAGTTTAGATAAATACATGTTGTGAAAGTTGATTTAGATATTATTACTAAGTGATTTCGTTACATATATTTTTGGGTAGCCACAATTTAATCGAAGATGTAGGCAATAATAAGGTAGAAATAAAATTATTTAGATTGTAGTGACAAATTAAAATAATTTATTTCATTCTGTGGTAAGTAACAATACAATATACAGGTTGTAATAAATGTATTGACTATGACTTGTTTTGTGACTGGAATTGAAATAATACATGAACATTTATATCTCTAGGTCATTCACTTGCGTTTCCACAGACCGTATGCGTAGTTGCCGTAGTTTTCGTAGCCGTAGACGGGGGCAGCGGCGGAGTAGCCGGAGTAGGTTGAGTAAGCGGGGTACGTGGCTACCTGTGACCAACCAGTGGTAACTGGGGCAACCTGTGCGAAGCGGCCAATAGAGGCAACTTGGTTAACAGGAGTGTACTGACCAACAGGAACAGTACGAGTCACAGGACTTACTTGACTGTAGGTGTAGGTAGACACGGGGGCAGTATATTGGTTGTACTGGATCGGCAGGGTACGTGTCACAGGTGTTATTTGAGCCACTGGTTGAGCGACTTGGGCAACTTGGTAAGTGCGAGCAACTGGGGTAACTTGGGCAACGGTGGTGACGGGTGCGGCAGCAGCGAAAGTTGCGACGGGGGTAGCCACGGCCTGGGCGACTTGGGCGACTGGGTAAGCGCGGGCAACTGGAGTGATTTGGGAAACAGTGGTGACGGGTGCGGCAGCAGCAACAGTCGCGACGGGGGTAGCCACGGCTTGGGCGACTGGGTAAGCGCGGGCAACTGGAGTAACTTGGGCAACGGTGGCAACTGGTGCGGTAGCCCCGACAGTCGCGACGGGCTCAACGTACGAGGAAAAACCGATGGGGTCCGAGTATGAAGAGTAAGACGAGTACACGGGATAATGGGGCTTGGCGGCGGTAAGGCCGAGCACAGCGAGGGCTAACACCTGCAAAAGAGGATTTATAATATTAACACGAAGCTGCAGAAATAATCTACAGTTAATTTCCATGGGTATATAGAAAATTAGAAGACTGTTGAGTCTTCATTCGTTTAATAAAAGCATTTTGTCAAATTGTGCCCTCAAAGCATTTTGCCAAATTGTGCCCCCTTTATTTTATTATTGATCCTTACGTAAGCGAAGCATGTACTCATCAAAAACTAATACTTAGGGTCGAATTCCAGAACTCTATTCAATACTTAAGTCAGGACTTGAGTATTGCAGTGAGCACTGAAAATCATACTCAAGTCCTTGCCATTAGGGTCGTATTTCCAGTGCTTGAAATCATACTCAAGTCTGCTCAAATCCTGAGTTCTGGAATACTACGCTTAGACTCAAAAGTCTAAGTTAACACATATCAAATATATGCTATAACAAGTAAGTACACTTATATAATATATATATATATATATATATAACTTTGCGTATTATAATATATAAGCTAAGTTTAAGTAAGTCTTATACAGGTGACTCCTAAACATTGTGTGAGTTTTTAGAGGATAATTGTACCTATCACTACGTGCAACTTTTACTTTGAGAGCTAATTAATTGCAAGAACACAAACAGCATAACAGCGAATTTATTGCCCTGAAATTGGAGGGTCCTCATAGTCAAAGTGGTTCGTATCGATGGATAGAATCACCCCTTAAAATCTCGTTGACCTTGAGGTGTCACTCTGTATAGGGCTCTGAACATTTTCTAATTTAAACACTTGTAAAAAAGCGTGTAAATGCCTTTTAGTCTTTGATGAAAATGTACAATCCAAATGCACCTAAGATTTAAATTCAACTGTATTCTGCTTACGATAAGAGCGTTTCAAATTCCACACAATCAAGTTTGATATGCTCTTGACTCTATAACTACAAATAATAAAATAAACAAGACACTAATTGCCAAAACGCTTTTTCTACAGTCTTCATTTGCTAATTTAATTTATTACGGGGATAAAGTGCACCTAAGTTATCGAGCATAGCGATATTTCGAGGAAGAATAGGCGTATGAACCAATTGTATTAAATTTCTATTTGATAAGATTTTATTTATTTATTTATTTATTTAAACACTTTATTGTACCAGAAAGTAACTTACAAATTTTCAGAAACAATTTAAATATTTGTGTACAAAGGCGAGCTTATCCCATAAAGAGATTTCTTCCAACTAACCTTTAATTGGTTTTAATTTTTAAACTCTACACCTGTTTAGACGAAGAAAAAATGTGTTTAAAATTTTTTTTATGTAAATAGCCATAAAAATGGAAACAATGTTTTTCACTCGCCATTACTTCACTTTGCAAATTTTGTAGTTTGGCTTTTACCTTTTCTTCCATGAAGTATCGATATTATTACAACACATGATAAAAGAACTATAATTATAATTTTTAAAAAACCAACTCAAAAATTTGTGGAATTACATTTATATACCACGTTTTATTGAAATGGGTTAACGGAAAGTGGGTGAAATCCAATAAATCGAATTCATCCCCTAACTTATCACTCTTAGGGTCGTATTCTAGAACTCTACTCAATGCTCAAGTCAGGATTTGAGTATGGTTTAAAGCACTCGAAATCATAATCAAGTCCCTGCCATTAGGGCCGTATTTCCAGTGCTTGTGTTGCCAGTGCAATCCTGACTTGAGCATTGAATAGAGTTCTAGAATACGACCCTCAGAGGTGGAATATTTTCTTCAAATTTGAATGGGTCCACTACCCACTCACCATTGACCCCTTTTCAAAAAAGAATAGAAATTGGTTCACAAATGCGGCGAAACATACATACAAAAAAAAAACAGTCCAAATGATAACTTTTTGAAGTGGGTTAAAAATAGAACTTACCAATTTAAACATGGTGCTGCTACTTTTCAGACGACTGTGGACTGAATGGTGATTCGATCATCTTCCAATACCATTATATACATGTTATTTAAAACCGGAATCATCCCAAAACGGAATCAACCTAAATTAATAATGGCTGGTGCGATACTTATTCTCAAAATGACAAATATATCTCAAGGCTAATGACTAGTTTTGGCTAGTCTACATAAAGAGTTTTTATTACATTTCGGTGTAAAAATTATTATAATTCGGATGCTATCCTGACAACGAAGGATCGTTACGGAAAGTGTAAAGTTTAATCGATTCATTCAACTCGTTTTGTCGTGTAGTTATGGGACTCTCGAATGCGGATATCAACTTTGTGATTTATTGTGCTACTCTAATAGGTGCTTTGATTTGTGATGTCATTTTTGATATTGTAGTTTGATTTTGAACTAGTTTTTTTTTATTACTGTATTAACACACGTGTTGTTAACATCTTAATTCGAATTTTAATTGTTGGAAATGAAACTATTTTTTTGGACCTCGGTGTTGGAAAGTTTCGGGCCTTCTACATCGCTATGGAACCTGTAAAGGGCCTGAAATGTTTGTTTGTTTGAAAAAATAAATAATCGCGATTTAGATGTGAAGAAAATTGCAAGAAAGTTGCAAATAGTAGAGCTCCTTGTGAAAGAGTTAGTCCAAGGTAGTACTGCCAGAATGTGCGGCTTGGGGCCTTCAGCGGCACTTCCTGACTGCCATAGTGGGATGAGATCTCTCGCTGCTAACAATTGCGGGAGCAATGCTCTGCAGTGAGCGGTGTTGGGAGTCTATGGTCTCATTTTGCGGCAGCGGAGCCTCGCAGAAGGAGGCTGTGGACCGCTCAGAGAGGACGACCAGTCTCTAACCCGCTTCGAAGACATAGGGCGGAGACACGAAGAGGCAGTACGCCCGCCTTCTTCCCCCGCCGTAGATTGGGGTCGGGGGACCCCTTTCACCGAGCCTAAGGGTGCTCGAGGCACCCTCCAAAGGATTGGGCCCGCTCAATGCGGGCCATCCGCCGGGACGTCCCAGTAGTATGTAGTAGAAGATCAAGTGGATCTTGGGGCGTCGACCTATGGCGGTGGAGTTAACCGCTGGGTTTTAGTTTAGTGGGTATAATATAAAGGAGGTTCTCCCGAGCCGAGCGGTATGCGTAACGCATTTCGCCGCAATAAAAAAAAGAGTAGTACTGTCACCTTACTTTTTCAATTACCTGTTTCTCCCGCCAAACGGCAATATGAACATTATTGCATTTCAGTTTTGAAGGGCAAGGGCGCTGGTGAAATTAAACCGGGTACTCATTAGCAAGCTGTGACCGTAACCGTTGTATGCTATATTACCAAAAATCGCAAGCTTGCCGCGAGCAGAACGCGTGCTGTTTGTAGTGAGCCGATGATAATCAGGTATTCATTCTAACGAGAGAAGATTGTTTCACTAGAACCTCGTTACTGTAACTGTCACGTTACAGTTACTGCTTGGTAATGAGTATCCGGCTTTACAAGCACATAGGACTTACCAGGGTAAGTCCTTTTCGCGTAAGTTTTTGTACTCAATTTTGGTGACAATTTCTTTTTATTTCAATATTTATAGAATGTCATCATGAAATATTATTTAATATTCGAGTGTGGTAACATGAAATATTCTTTAATATTTCACGATGTTATATTCGAGTAATTAAATAATAAAACTTGTCACCAAAATTGAGTACAAAAACTTACGCGAAAATATACCCTGGTAAGTCCTATGTGTCTGTTAAGCCGAATACTTACCTGGAAATTACTGACCGACCTTAATTACTTGTTCGTCCCGTCACTTCGAATCATAAAAAAAAACCTAAATCGTTCTCTCTATGCACAGTAATCTCACATTGCCTTCCTAAAACTGTGTATTAATAATGTAGGTATCTATCTATATTCAGCACCTAGCTACAATCATGTAAATTCATATGTATACACGCGTCAGTAATTTACGATCGAATGAAGCCTGTTAACGATCTTCCACCCATTAAACGCTTACAAAGACGGTCCATTATTTGTGTAAAATATTAAATGATTCCAATTAATATTTCCTATTAAAATCGAAGCTTGTACATTTATTTCATTGCGATTGTATTGAATGTGTTTTTCTGAATAAATCTTAAAAGGAAACTGAAAAAGCTCGTTGCATCAAAATAATGAGATTTTATCGCATCAAGCTGAAAGGCTTTCGTTTCTACGCGAATGCATTTCCATCTCAATGTTCCTTTGCGATGCCATTATAAGTTTTTATGATTTTTTTCGAGTAGAAGAAAGATACAGTCCGGTTTTAATTGCTTCAGTGGCCGAACGGTGACCATGCTGGACTGCCACGCAAGAGGTCCCGGGTTCGTTTCCCGTGCCGGAAGAAATATTTGCATGACTTACATTTGTTTCTCTCGTGAGTTTGGGCGTGGTTTGTGGTTGTCTCTGTGTGTGTCCATGACACGACACAGGGTTTCCCTAGTGCGGGGCTATGTTGAGTGTGTGCGTCATTATTATTATTATTATTATTATAGTTCTCGTAACATGCTGTTTAATTAGTCTTTAAAAAAATCTTCTTCAGTTAACAATTTATTCATAAATGTAGTAGGTAAGGAAAATATTATATAAGAATCTTGTGTGTGGAGTTCTTGTAGACTATATTTTGTAATGAGAATAGTTCCGTAATTAGCAGCGTCGCATATAATCATTGACAAATTTTCGAATACAGTAGGTATTATTTATGTATTGACAAAATAATGCCTACTGTATTCGAAAATTTAGATAATTTACTTAGGTTTGTACAGTGAATCTGCTACATCATAGGTTTCCAAACTATTGGCTCGCAGCCCACTTCGGCAAGGAAAAAAATTTCAACGCCCACCACCAGAAAAAAATAATTCAAAACACGTATTTTTTGTATTAACTGACACCAAAGATCATAAGGAATAAAAATTATATACAGGCTGTATATTTGAAAGTGAGACATATTCATACGTGTCATAGTAAACCATGTTACAACTTAACATAGACTAAAATAAAATTAGGATATGAGATAGAACAAAAAATAAATCAACAAATGTGTTTTGAAGTGTACATAGGAATAAACCGTTTCCCTTTAAGCTTGATTTTGAGTGCAATGGGAATACTACCAAGTGAGGGTCGAATGAGACAGCAACAATAACAATGACTTCACATTTACGTTTTAGCTTATGTTAATTATTTTTTTCTTGAACTATCATCGAAATGTCTTAATACTAACTAAAAAAGATAAGTTTATGATTTAGTAACTAGTTATCATTTAACAAGAATTTTTTGGCGTAGATAAAAATGTAAAATCAAATTATTTACAATGATTGATTTTTTTGTTATTTACAGTTTATTTACACTCACGTGGTACGAAGCAAGTGTTCAAAATGTCCATCGTTTTCCACAATGCATAGTCTAGCAAGGCATAGTAAATTTTGTTTTAAATTGTACAACACAAACACATTTTGTTTCATAGTATAAAATGCTGAGATAAACCTCTCACGCAACACTTCGACACTGTTCACCTCTTCCGCGTAAACTCCGATTTGGGAACATTTCAATAGCTTGCCTCACACTATCACCACTTATTGCGTAAAGTCGCACAGGCGCATTAAAGTCAATTCGACGTTAGAATAAATATCCATTTTGCGGCGATCGGGCGAGCGGAAGTACAAATCATTTACGTGATTTCGTTAGATCAAGGTCGCGCGTGCCCTGAGCAATTTCGCGTATGCGCCCGCGCCCCCACCCCCGACCTGCGCTTTGTTTTTCGCCGCCGTGCCGCCACCCGCCGCTGCGTCGGAGCAATAATAGTGATGTGCATAGATTTCGATAACTAATGGTGTTCTCAAGTAGTAGACGATAAAAAAATTAAAAACATTTTTTGTGAAGTTTAAGTTCATTCGTTTATTATTTCTTTAGGTTCAGAATCAGGAATATAACGCTGTCTATAGGTATGTCCCACTTTCAAACATATAGGCTGTATATGTAGTGTAGTGTATATAGGTAATTCATGTTTCTTTTGCGAATGCGATAGCACCCTCTGGACAGCATCAACGACACTCTCAATTGCTTCCGAGGCCCCTACCGCCCTAGGACTCTTCATCGCCCACTGGGGGCCGGTAGGCACCACTTTGGGAAACTATGTGCCACGTTATAATTAAAATTAGCGCCACCTGCCTTATTTATACAGAACCACCAAAACATTGAAATTAATTCCTTGTATCGTTTATTACGTAAAACCTAAATTAAAATTTTTAAAGGTCCGGTACACAGGGTACCTATTCCAAAGTACAAACGCAAAAAACAAAATTATTTATTGTCGTAGTTATTACGTCTTGTTTGTGTGTCATTTATGTGTGTATTATCTATATTAAAAACAGATTAGTGATGATGAAATAAAAATATAAAGATGTCATAATGATTTATGAGTAAGTAACAGATAACACGCACACACACACACACACACATTCAACATAGAAATAGCACCAGGGAAATATTTCTCCTGGCCCGGGAATCGAACCTGGGACTTCTGCGTGGCAGTCCGGCATGGTAACAGTTCGGCCACGGAGGCAGTTGCAGATGACTATATAGAGTACCTAAATAGCTCTTGCTGATATTCTGCAAGTCCATATCCAAAATAATAAAAACATACAAATATCCATGCAATCCAGAATTCAGCTGGATCGAAAGAATTTTTCTTAGTACTCGATCATTGTATCAATACTCATAACAAACTAGTGGAGTAATTTCACAAAAATAATTGAATATCATTGGACTAAAACATCGTGATATTAAAAAAACTTAAAAATAACATACCAATTAAATTAATTATTTGAAACTTACTGTCAAACGTTCTACACGAGCGCCCTGTGTACCAGACATTCTAGAAAAATAATGGACACTTTCCGTGTACAGTATAACAACGGCTTCAGAGTGCTTTTGGGATTGCCGCGTCATTTTAATGCATCTGGCATGTTCGCAGACGCGCGGAATGACGACTTTCATGCCATGATGAGAAAGACACCATCCTTACGCATAGAATACGTAGCAGATCAAACAGGATTCTGAAGATGTTTACTGTTTGTAAACTAAAGCAGCATGTTTGAGCATTTTTTTGGTGTGTTGGTGTGGCAACCCTCTCAAAATTTTAAATCAAGCGGGGGATACAAATTTTATTTTATGATCTTTTATTTCAATTTCAATTTTAATGTTTATTTTTGTTTATTTAGAAATTTTTTTATATGATTTTATTATAATATTTCAATTTTCAGTTTTAAATGTTATTTTATGTCAGTTTTCAATTAAAATTTTATTTTTGATATTATTTTGTTTTATAAAATTGATAAATATTTAACTGTAAACTAACATAGTACCTAAGGTTTCTGTAAACTAACAAGTGGATCTATGTTGTCTTAAATAAAAAAAACTATTATTATTATAATTAAGTGAAAATAATCAAAGGCAGACTAGAGCAAAAATTATGAATCTTTTGTACCAATCTCGTTGCCATAAAGTAATTTATAAGAAAAACTGTTTCAACATATGTTATTTACAACAATCTGCCAAATGGAATTAAATTGTTGCAAGGACATACTTTTAAATTACAATTGACAAAATGGCTGTTGACACATTGCTTCTATAGTAATAAAGAATACTTAGAATTTACAAATAAAAATTTACATTAATTTTAAATGCAATTAACAGTAGCAACCAAATATGAAGTTAATATTTGTACATCTGCTTGCATGTTGAATACAACGTACCTAATTTTATTTAAGACCTTTATTATTACTGTATTCTGGCAAATAAAGGTATTCTATTTTGTTCTGTTCTATTCTGCTCTGTTCTGTTCTGCTCTGCTCTGCTCCGCTCCGCTCTATTCTATTTTATTCTAAGAAAACTGCACACACTTGAGTGAAAACGATAATTAAAGTACAATAAAAAATCACACATATTCTATAACCAAACACCTAAGGTGCAAATTAAAATAGACATGCACATATCGCACTTGACAACATAGTATTATTTCAAAAATTGCGTTATATTAATAATTTATCTCCGTAAATCCGCAATGTTGAGAAATCATTCATATACTATTTAATTTCAAAGTGACAGGACAGCACTGTCGCTTTGATATTAATATAAATTAAAGCCATTTTAAGATAATACTATGTTAGTTGTCATGTGCGATATAGGGATTGTTAAAGTTATTTCTGTCTGAATAATGATAACGGTATTCAGAATTAACGGTATTCTCGGAATTGGAACTTTACCTGAAATTGGAATGAACAGGAATACCCTGAATTGAATCGGACATGATGATTCAACGAAGACGAAGCTTAATTGTCTTTGAAATATAATGGACTGGAGACTTGATATCTCTACCTAAAACTAGCAAAAGAAATTCATGCATTCAATTCATGGTTTTAAACCTTTGGCTTTTACTTAACGGGACAAAAAACTACTCTCTATGTATATAAGTGTTTGGTATCTTCTTTTTTTATTTACATGCCAAATTTATTATTTTTCTTCCTCCTTTTTACTTGAACAGTGTTGCCCGCTGTTGACCTGTGTTCTCACTGCCTTGGGTTGGTTGGAAGAGATCTCTTTTAGAGATAAGCCCACCTTTGCTCACATTTTCCATAATTATTTTTTCTGATGTATCATTTTGGTCAATAAAAATATATATTAAAACAACATCATAAAACATGGTCAGGGTTTCTTAGGTAGGTAACTAAGTTCCTTGCTTGGGGTGTTGTTAGTGATGATTTACGGCACTGGGCCTCATAAGAAGGCTCAGGGTCACCCAAACGGCAGTGGAAAGGGCTATGTTCGGAGCTTCACTTCGAGATCGAATAAGAAATGAGGATATCCACAAAAGAACTAGAGTAACTGACAGACCAAATAATTACAACACTTAAGTAGCATTGGGCAGGCGACCGTGTACGAAAAAAAAGGTGGTCCGATGACGTGGTGATCGTTGCAGAGATCCGTAGGATGCAAGCAGAACACGAGCGGTTGTTGTGGCGATCTTTGGGGAAGGCAGTCTTGTCATGTCTTTCGGCTGAAAGATGATGAAGATTTCAGGTAATTCCATATTTAATAGTACATTGTGTATCAAGGGCGGTAAATAAAAAAATACTAACGAGAGTTTTGTTAAAAACCCGAAGCCGAAATCTGAGGGCTTTAACGACTCGAGGTTTGTAATTTTTACCGCTCGTGCTACAGTGTTTTTCATCACCTTTGCGAAGAAATAGATACAATAAATAGCTTCACAACACAACAATTATGGATTTTGCAAATGGAGGGTTTTATGTTTTTTTTAAACAGATTGTTAGTTATTCTTCCATGTATGAATTAAACCGTTGTTACAGGCAAAAACTCATACAGCCATGACGGTAACGATATAACATAAATAGTTTCAAAGTACGAAGAATGCTGCTGAATTTATAAATTTATTTCCTCGCAAATGTGATAAAAAAGGTATGTAGCACGGGCGATATAAAATTTCGAACCTCGAGATATTGAAGCCTCGGGCTTCTATTCGACTTCTTAAACAACTAAGTAGCAGTTTTTTTTATTGGATCATCCTGGTAGGTAAATCATAATTCAATATACATAAAGACTTAAATCAATCGCACGTTTTTAAAAAATAAGTCTGAACCGGATTAATTAATCTCTTTTTAAATATCCTAACGATTTTATAGCGTGACATTTGGTTTTTTAGACTAGAGATGATCCTGATTTTGATAACTGTATTATTATTAGTTAGGTAGATAATTTAGATGATCACATAAGTTTTTAAAGGTCGATCGAAATAATTCTAACATTTTAGAATTTTTTAGCAGATCAAACAGGATTCTGATCCAGTGACTATTTATAAATTATATCATAGGATCTTTTACTATAAATCCAAACAAAACAATAACCACGTCTTTTGTAGTGAAAGATGTTTTTCGTAATGACAGCCGTCCGTTAGCGTTCCGCCGATTCGATGATGACAATATCGATTTATTTGTTATTTGGATAAAACTAATTTTTATTGACGTAAAGTAAGTTTTCTAGCAAAATAAAATAACTTAATGTCACGATTAGCTAAAACTTGGACGAAATTATTCACAATGCGCCCCACTACTTTTTCTTCTCAGTCTAGTCAATGCTAAAAACCAGTAGATTTCCTGTGTTATATTGGCCCACTAAGCAGTCACCTCTTTGCCCCTAATTGCTGCCTTTAGCAGATCTTCGCGGGTGCACTTTGTGTGGGGAATCCGGAAGCACAATGGTTTTGAGTCGGACTGATATATCCCCAATTCAACTTTTAATTTGTTGTCTCTACATAGGTCTACTTGTGATTTGAAACCATTCAGGGGTTTTGGCTAGGGTAATAAAATATTGCTACTAAAGTACGAAGTAAAGTATGAAAAAGATATTTTTAAAAATTTGAATTGAATAGAATCAAAATGAAGCTAATATAATGAACCACTAATATACAATTAACAGTATATTACGAGCTTTTATTATTATGTAACGTTTATACATTATATTTTTTTATTATCTGTTCACAAAATTGCATACAAATTCTTAAGTAAAATACAAGTGACCGGTTAACATTATAAGACGAGAAGAGTGTCCTTCTAGATGTGAACACAACATTTCGTATTTAAAATTTACATCTGCTATTTATAAAAAAAAACAGGCAATCACGACTCATTGGGCTGTCAACACGACGAGTCTCTCGATGTATTAATTATCTTATTATAAGATGAGTTTTTAATCTGTTTCCATGGCCCGGGCATTATATCACAGATAATGTTTATTTAATGAAATTACATGTAATATGGGGCCGGGTTTAATGTAGGAAACCGCATGCGCTGATAAATTGGTCTCGTCCCACCTCTGTCTAAAACACCAGCAAGAGGGTTGGCTCCGAAACTGAGCTGGCGAAACAATTATAAAGTCAAAATGGGCTTCCACCTTATTTGTATAAAGCAAAATCCGTAAAGCCTATTAAATTATAAAATTAGATGCAAGGATTGGCAGGTAATTTACCAAACGGTTTAGCGTAGTCATTCAAACCACGTAGGTATAATCAGAAAAAACCACGGGAATCCAATTTCATCTTTTATACCATTAGTCCTAGAATGTAATAGAACCTGCTAAGGTGATCTTTCTCAAGACGTACTGACAAACCTTATGTACGTGTAATCTGTGGATCTACTACACGCAGAAGACAATGAACGTCTTGCTCAATACAATACCGCGTTTGGAGTGTTGTTACCCATGTCCAGTCTACGAGTATAATTATTGTGAGCATTTGCGTTGAATTTCGATGTCGGTCTTTTAAGTCTTTATGAATAATTAATACATAATTTCATAGTCTATGTATGTTCATGTACCAATGAAATTGTGACATATTAGTTGTTGACAAGTCCCATGTGTCTGTAATTTCGCCAGTACCCTTACCCTTAAAAACTGAAACGCAGTAATGTTTATATTACTGCTTGGCAATAGATAAGGTGGAAGTTTCCTGGGCGAAGATTTTCAGAAGGAGATCTATCTACTGCTACTAAATTTTTTATTGTTTGAAGATTTCCAATAAATGTGTACACAATTATGATTAAGTAAAAATCTAAAATAAAAAGGAATAGTTATACTGCTGAGCTACAAATAGCAACGTATATTTCACAAGTCTTCAGAGATAAATATTTGATATGTTTACGGCGTACTTTATACGCGCCGACGTCGCGCGTATGTATCGCGCGTTTTGATATGAGATAGTTTTAATTTTAGTTTTGTTTGTTAATTTCAGTTTGTTCTTGAAATGAAGCAACAACATGAAATTTTAAGTGTAAAAACTCCAATGGAGTATATAAGTTTCTTGCTTGCAATGCGGTGAATCACGCGTTTGAATCGATTCACTACAGTGCGTTTATGGCGCCGTAGACGTGCGCACATGAAACGCGCGTCGTCGACGCGCACAAAACACGCCGTGTGCATAGGCCTCTATAGTTATTAAACATTCACTTTGTTCGAAAAAATGTCTAAAAGAAAACATTATTCAAATCAAAATGACATAAGCAAACCTTTCGAAGGCCGTTCGTTTTCCTTTTAAAATTTGCAAATCCAATTCGATGAAATCAAACGTGTCTCCAAACGAGTTTTCTGATCGTGTATTTTAATGTTACCTTACACAGCACGAGTTTAAAAATAAATACTTCCCATTTAGTTAATGTAATATCTCAAATATAAACTCATAACGTATCCTTGCTTGGAATAATGAAGAAGAAGAAAATGATGTGTATGTGATTTTTCCTTACATAATATTTCTGCCGCCAAGCATTGCGACTTTGAAAGGTAGGGGTGCTGGTGAAATTACAGGCACATGGGTCTTGTCAATTTATGTCTCAGAGTGACGAGCGCAGTGGCAGTGTCTCTCGAGCCGAAGTAGTTTCGAAAGAAGAAAAAAAACCGACCGGAAAGTTCGTGGAAATACATTTATTTGCCACTTTCATGTTCATGAAAGTGTTCATTGAAATCGCTTACCCGAAATTGTGCGACACCGGGTTCTTCCTCTAGTTTACCACCCTTAGAGGCGGAATATTTCCTTTAAATTTAAATGGGACATACAATGAGGTACTCTCTTTTCAACAAAAAAGAATCATGAAAATCGGTTCACAAATCGCGTAACATACCTGCATAGAAAAAAGAATAGTCGAATTGAAAACCTCTTCCTTTTTTTTTGTCGGTGAGGCAGTCATCAAATTTATCGACACGGAACCTCATTAAACTGGCCAAATAAAAATTAAATATATATTAAATTAATTAAATTAAAAATTGAAATTAAATTAAAATTAAAAATGAAAAAAAAAATTAATAAAAATTAAAAATAAAATGAAATTTTTTTTTTCACTATGTAATGTATATAAGCTTGTGTGTGTGTGTGTGTGTGTGTGTGTGTGTGTGTGTGAGAGAGAGAGAGAGAGAGAGAAAAAAATATATATAATATATATATTTATTTAATTTTAGTGCATAAGAAGTAGTGAGTTTCGCGTCTGTGATCCGAGCGAGCGATATAAACATGACGACCTCAGTCGCCTTGCGGCTTGCATTGTGGGCGCTGGATGCGGAGGTCCCGGGTGGTCCGGTCCCGTGATCTTTTTTAATTTTGATGGCAATTTCTATTGTTTAAATATTGTAGAATATTATAATAAAATGTTATTTAATATTCGAGCTCAGTACCCCGAGTACCCCGAAATATTATTTAATATGTCGAGTTCTTAGGTTTACGACTATTTTTCCGACTTGAAACCGCGTATATTTGTTTTTTCAAACATACTAACGGTTCGGGCCCTTTACAGGTCTCGGGGTCACGGTTGACTAAAGTGGTGAAGTTATCCAGATATGCCTAATATTAATACGAATCATCTTATTTTTCATTATAGTTACAAATTATTTTTAAATTTTACAATGAACATTCAAATTTTTTTACGCTACATGTATTTTATTTCATTTAATATTTCAAGATAATTTACTCGAATTCTTAAATATTCGAGTAAATTATCTTAATAAAAATTGCCACCGAAATTAGGTAAAGAAAACTAACCTGAAAATTACCGAAATAAAGTTATTTTTGGTAAAAATGAAAGCTTAGCTAATTTTATGCTACAGAAACTGAAACAGTAAAGTCGACTAACGATTTTGTATATTCAAATCATTGGAAATTAAGGTAAACGGAAGATAAAAACTGGAATCAAGGCGATCGTTCGTTAGGGAGAAAAAAATTCATAGATAAACAGTGTTCGGCCCCAAATAAACACCTCGTTTATGTGAAAGGCCAAGAATCGTTACAAAACTGTGGCAAGTAAAAAAAGATCTCCAAATAATTTCATACTGAATTCTTTTAACAGTTATTTTTATCGGGTCGTTCCGCGACTTCTACTTAAGAAACTACTTTCACAAGTTTTATTGTGTATAGTCGCCTGTAAAGAAGTGGGTATGTATGTGCATAGATATCACGTATATGTGTGCGAGTATTTTTGAGTTGAAATTATAACATTGTTGGCAGAAAATTAAATTATGGTCCATGTTGGTAAGCCGTGGTAGCCCAATGGTTTGAGAATATTCAATTTGTAAACATGCGCGTTAAAATTTGTATAAAAAAGTAACAAAGTTTACTGGCCTATGACGGAGAATCGACATCCTACCTACCACGTAATGTCGCTATGTGTATATGTCATTGCGACCAACTTTACCATTCAAGGACAAGACGTGTTAAGAAAACAACCTCGGCAATGTATTTTCTGGTTCAATGAATAAATTACAAAGAAAAGTCTCTACTGTATAGAAAAGGTTTTATTGATTTTTTTGTATTATTTCAGAAAAATGTCCGTGAGGGGTGAACTGTTTGATAATGGCTGTATTGCATACTTCTGAATACTAGAAAATATGTTAAAGAATGTGTTTTTTTTTTCAAATTTAAAAATAGAAAATTACTCGACTGTCATTTTTTTTCATTAATTTATTTATTTTCCTACTTACACAGGTTCATCGAGAGGTTCAAGGTTAATTATGAGCCCTTATCAATTTCGTAAATTTTATTTGAAAAATTTATTTCATTTATTAAGCTATAATACAATAAATTGTTACAATTTTTAAATTTTCGGCCGCTTCTGCTCTGTCACAAAATAAAAAAAGCATTTTGTTTCATTTCCATTTATTTGAATAAGGGTAGATTAATACTGTACTGTCGATCTTAAAAGATGTTAATATAATTGCTGTTTTATATCTAATTCACATTTATTTAAATATAATTACGTGACTATTTTAAATTCTCACTTTTTTGTTCTTTCAACAAATGTGCCGCTGTGTGCATTTCTGTCAGAGCAAAGATCAAAAATTTTCCTATTTATTACAATTTACTAATGGTCTTGATTAATCTTTCTTCTCAAAACGATCCATGCCCAGCAATAGAACGTAAATGAGTTGGATGATGATGATGTAATCATCATCAGGATGTGTCCTGGATTTGTGTCTGATAGGTCGACATAGTCACAGCAACGTGACTCACTATATTACAATTCTTCAGTTAAGTATTTTTAAGTGCTCTTCTTACAAAAACCCTACGTGTTATAAATTATTACATAAAACATCTAACATCATGCTGCTGGTTATGAAAAAAGTTTGAAATGAGAATATTTTGCAAAGCGCTCACGGAAAACAGAAAGGAAATTATGAGAAAATTCCTATAGAGATCAGTCATCTCAGCGAGGGCAATTCGCAATTTTACTTAAGAAAATAGATGTTTCTATTGTGTCTAGTCATTGGCTTCATTACACGCGCAAATGGTAAAATGTAATAGCTTAAACACGCGCACCGTCATGGTAATATGAAAATATAAGTAGATATACGTACCTACAAAGACGTATGAGAATTTTTAATTTTTGAAATCTGCAGATGTGGATTCAGATGTGAATATGTGAAAAAAATTTTTTTTAGGATACATGTGGATCATTGTGGATTTGGCGATCATTGAAATATTATTAATTTAAGTAAAAGATTATTATAATTTTATTACAAAAGGGATGGATGAAGTTAAAAGGTATAGAAATATAACGACATTTAGGTATTAATACTGACAGTTTTTAAAGTAGTCGTGAGTCGTCCTTTATGCATTTAGACCTGGACTATCTTAATTGAAAAAGGTCGTAAGTCAATGCAAACTCAATAATTTTGGTTTAGGTAAAAACAGGTCGCTGAATTTACTTTCATTTCGAGACCCCCACCTCATATAGTATATATTACCTATACTTATTTAGTTTATTAATGTAGGTAAGTTATTTGTGTGTTCCTAACCAATATGGAGGCAACAGAGTTCTTGAGGTGTCCAGCACGGAAAAGATTGAACCTAGAACCGAGAGCATTAAATTGGTCTGGTATTCATAATAAAACCCTTATAATTGGTGTGGTTGACTGGCACATTATTCATTTTACTGTTAATCAATTTATAATATATAAAAAATCTGACACAAATATATAAATGGGTATTATGTAGTCTGTCGTAAAGGTCAATGTCAAGTATATGTACTTGCCCTTTAAAATTTATATTCCACATAAAATTATATGATAGGAAGTGTTTAGTCATGGTAATAGATCAAGGTAATAGAATTGTTTTGTGTTCTTTATGGATATAAAGAACAAGTGGTCTGTGTAAAGAACAAATTTTTGGTTACCTATCAGTATTCCGAAATTACTTCTGGAAATAACGTTTGCTCGAATTTTCATAACCTCGAAAGTAATTTTTGGGAGGAAAATGTTTTTTTCTTTTAAACCTAACTTAATCTACCTAAACGAACCTAATCGTGCTTTGTGATAAACATCCAACATATCCTGAAAGAGCAACGGTTTCGTTATAATTCAGTTTTCGGTGTAATGAAAATTCGAACAAACGTTATTTCGGAAAAAAATTCGAGTTTGTGATTTTCAAATTTTTGTGTAAGGTTTTCAAATTTTTAATTTATTTAAAATTATTTACGCCAAGATACTGGCAAATAAGTACTGTTTAATGCTGTTTTTTTTTTACTGTTTCCTTACACATCGTACACACAAATGCTCGCACGCGCGCTCTCTCGCTCGCACGCACGGACGCGCACATAGCAAATGCGTATTTGGCTTATGCAAACCTATAGTAAAGCTCAACTATATAGCCGTGCCTGTAGGATCTCGTCCTTATTTCAAATCCATCTCAATAATTCTCTTTGTAAAAACTAGAAACCAAGTCGTCTTTGCGATGATTACGATGCGATGACGTAAGACGGCGTGAAATGGCCTGTCATCAATTGAACGCGTTTTTAAACAACAGCTTCTTTGTTGGCAGTAACTCATGTGATTTTTTCCCTTCTCATTTTGCTTCTAACAGGATGAATCCGGCTTAGTAATGGATATTTGTTTTGTCTCAATAGGGATTTGAAATCTGTGGAAATGAGTCTTTACTTTGGTATACATTTGGTAACGCACATATGTCGAAAGCTTTTAGCATTTACGTTGTTTTGTCTGCTGTTTTGTTGTGATTGATTCGTATTTTATCAAAATAAATAAGTAAGAAGATCGAGTTGAGCTATCTTGTCAGTCGAAATGTTGTTTCAATAATATCAGCTTCTCCGTTATCTTTCTTAGCCACACTGTCCAGATTTTTTTCATATCAAAGTCATAGTTGAACATCAGTTACTTGCGACTACCGTGCATGAGCTTCTTCTAGGCTTGGTTTCAATCCAATGTTCGTTTTGTAAATTAAATAATAATAATAATAATAACGCACACGTTCATAGCCCCGCACTAGAGAAACCCTGTATCGCATGTGCCATGGACACACACATAGACAACTACAAGTTACACTCAAACTCACGAGTGAAATAACTGTAGGTCATATAAATATTTCTTCCACTCCGGGAATCAAACCTGAGACGTCTGCGTGGCAGATCAGCATGGTAACCGTTCGGCCACAAAGCCGTATTTAAACCATTTATTCACCACACAAAATATTAAACGCAACCTATTCAATGACATAAAAAACATAACAATTACAATTTACAACCTTATCAACTTAGAACGCATAGAAACCTAGTCCGCACACGCTAAGTGAGGCAAATTGAAGCGCTCCCAAAGGGTATACACGAACGGGAGGGCAGTCAGTGCTCAAGGTCAACTTGCACCGCGAACAGATGAAGAATTTTAGCTAAAAATGACGAAATGTGCGGTAAATGAGTGTAAAAATACGTCAGACAAACATAAAATAGATACTAACATCACATTCCACAAGGAAGTAACGCGTTTCAATTTGTATTTTTATATAAATATTCACTAAAACCGAAAATGAACCTACTACTAAAACTAGTCTACATGAATTTGATTTTTGCCTCACTTGTGACAGTTCGTTTGATATGAAACTATCATTCTACGCGTTATTATTCTAAGCTTATCAATTATAACTACAGTGTGCCAGGGGAGCAAGTTCAGCACACACTATGTAGAGCATATCGTCGCCTGACTTTCTCAAACTCGTATCTTGAAGCACAAAGTAACTGAAATGCAAAAAATGCATATAAAAAATTGTATATACAAATTCAGCAGTCTGATTTCACATCACATTTCCTTCATATTCACACACTGACTTTTACCTATTCTTAAAGTAATGCATCCAAGTTAACATCCTCCGAAATTTAAATAAATAAAAAGTTTTGCCATCTCCTGTATAATCACTCTTTGTGTAAATACGTGTTTGAGAAAGCAAAGTATCCATATGCTCATATACAGCACCGATTTTCAGCTTCTCCCCGCTGTTGTGGACAAGCAGATATATAAAAGACGCGCACAAAATCATAAACTAGACTTAAATCCACAACATGCACATTTAAATCAGTAGTACTTCACAAATAGAGCTACTAACTATACATTATATACTAAATATGATATAGAGCAATACAATTTATTATCGGTTGTAATAGAATAATACTAATGTTAATAATAAAGAATACTATTTTACACTCATCGAGCGTATAACCAGAAATAGAGACGAAATAAGGGCCATATATTCCTGGTGACACATTAGCGATACACTGAAATATAGACTGGCCAACTACTGACCTGTATGTCCGTCTCTGTATATTCCAAAAAATATTCTGTATTTATTTTATAATAAAGATAATATCTCTAACAATGCCGTGCTGTTCTATTCGGTGGTGTGGGAAAAACAGCAAAACATCTAATTACAAAACAAACGCAATCACATTTCATCGGTAATTAAATACTAAATATGTAATTTTGCAATTGTCGTCCATTATAGCAAAGCTCTAGTTAACTGGTCGATTTGAACTGAAACAGTAGACGACACCCATTGACGACAGCCGTCAATTGTTTCGAACTCGGGCTAGTCAATCGGAGCGCAGTTGACACAGTAATGATATGGCAGAATAGTTTTCAAACAAATTAAATGACATTTCGCCTCTATTTCTGGTTATATACACAATTTATATAACCAGATCACAATTACCTTTCCTTCTTTTTGTGACTTCAAAAATAAACCCAGAAGCTGCGAAATCAAACACTATTGGGAAATTTTTTGATGTAAGGGCGGGAGATCATTCCATATTTCACTATCCGATACTTTCTAGATTTGTATTTGATAGTACTTAAGTTCAAAAATCCAAGCGTCCTCCCCGTCGACACCCGTCCCTACTACTGAGTATTGCATCGGACTGGTATTTACTTTTTTCTGGTATTTACGCTTTCCTTTGTTGCCGTACAGATTTATCACCGAAATATAATCAGACGAATTATTAAAAGTCATGGGAAAATGTTATTGTTTATGATTATTTAATGGCAGTAGAGCTTCAGGTGAAACAGTTGTCCAGGGAACTACTGCAACCTTACCTATTTCTGCCGCCAAATAGTAATATTAGCGTTACTGTGTTCCGTTTTGAAGGGTAATGGTGCTGGCGAAATTACAGACACATGGGACTTGTCAACTTATGTCTCAGGGTGTCGGGCGCAGTGGCAGTACCCCTCGGATCTTTGCGAAAGCTCTGAGTAACACTTGCTCAAATAACAGTTGCATTATGGACAGGTGTGTAGCTTACCATCAGGTGGACGACTTGTTCGTCCCGTCACTTGATATTATGAAAAAAATTTTAGTAATACAGTGCTGGGAGGTTGTTAGTATTTTAAATATAAACCTGTATAAATTTTGTTAAGCAAACTAAACGATATCTTGTTAACTAAAGGCAAGTTGCGTTGAACTATTCAGCCACAAAACGAAGTTGAATAGTAAAAGTTGTAGTAACCAACATTGTAATAATACAAATGTATATTGTTCCCAGCGATTTGTATGCTCGGCGTCTTGTTCTCCAAAGTGCAATCTCGAATGCAGACGCGAGGTGTGTTTTAAGATTTGCGAAGCGAGCGGGTTCTTGCAGATTTCACGTGAAAACTCCGTGATGTATAATCATAAAATGTAAAATATTTAGCGCTTATTTATTTGCCTACGTTTTACAGAACAGTTCACAAATTGCTCAAATGCGACACTATTATTAATCTGAATTGGCAATTTTTATAAGTTCACACGTACGTACACTGCATTTAGAACTATGCTGTTATAAATAAAAGAGGAGGCATAAGGTAAAACCGGGATAGATGCCCCACTTTTTGAAAGGGCCTCCTAATTTAAAAATTATTAGTTTACCACGAATAATTCCTATGGATATAACTAGCTTAATCTTTTTACATTACATTAATACTTGATTTATTGATCTAACATTTACTGATTTTGAAGAAATTGACTTTTTGCAAACTTATTTTTTGAGGATACTACTACCTATATGGATGTCTATCCATCTATCTATTTTCATTGTGTGGCGTCTGCCACAAAATACTAAGAAGGATAGATGTCCTTTAAAATAAAATAGTAATATTCATAATAAAATGTTTTATTTGTAATACATACATACTACATCTATACGTATTTAAAGTTATTACTTACTTGATTTCGTATTTTTGTAGCTATCAAAACATTTCATACAATAATGTACTCTGTTTGAACTGCGAATAATTTGTCTTTTTGGTACTTTGATTTACTTTTAAACTATTATCATTTATATGTCTTTTTCACTAAAATAATGTATTTTTTTATTTTCTATTCGTAATTTTCTTGTTTTGTTGTTTGCTCCTAAGGGCACCTATACCGTGAAAAATCGAGGCGACTATCCTATTGGACATGGATAGATGCCCTTTTATTATGTAAATAAGCTATATACAAAATAGCGATTATTGACACCTAGGTGCGCAGTTACTGAACCAGTATATAGTTCTAATAAAAATAAAACGGAATTTATTGTAACTTACAAAGCTATGCGACAGTAAACACTTGCGTCTGAAATTTTGAACCGTTTATCGCGTTCGTCGCGGAGATAAACGCATGCACAAGCCAAACGCGTCTATTCCACACGAAGCCCTGCAGGAACTTTGATGAGTGGTGACTATACTTCTTATTTAAACTAATTATTCTTTGTTGCGATTTGGGGAAGTTAGGTTTTTGAAAACGAGGCATCTATCCCACTGCGGCATCTATCCCGGTTTTACCTATTTTACAGTTTAATTTTAATTCAATATAGATAATCAAATCCACTTGTTCTTATCAAAATATATATGAACAAAAATTTATTTTATGCCTACTCAATATTGCCTTCAATATGCAATCCAGTGACCTACTAAATATGTTACATTGCTTCAACATTATTACGAAGAAATTTTTATGTCAGTTCGTTCTAGCTTAGTGTCAATTTTAGCAACAAACTAGTGGAATACTTTTATAAAAAATATGGTGAATAAATGTTGTAATAGCAGGCTTTACACAGACATTCTTTCGCGTGTGATACTGCAATCGTGTGCGATTGAGCGCGCGTGTAAATACGTTAAAAGGAAAGACCATGTGATTGCGCTCATCAGTCGCGTGCGCAACCGCACACTTCAACACGCGTCAGTTCCACGCGGTCTATCCTGCGCTATTAGCCTTTACACGGACGCTCTTTCCGTTATAATGAAAACGACCACGAGAAATCGCGCGCGAAAGAATGTTAAGCTTAAAAATGTCAAACAGGAATCGCACACGATTGCGCGTGCAGGCTCTCCCGCGCGCAACCCTATACACTCCTGACCACACGCAATAGAGTGACTGTGTAAAGGGAGTTATTAATTCATAAAATTAACTGCTTTTACAAGCTTTACTTTTAAAAAGTATGTTGTTAAACAAGAACGATGTCTTACCATAGCCGACGAAGCCAAAAAGTTCTCGAGAGGCGACCGCGTACTGGAAGACGCAACACGGGCAGACCTCCCACAAGGTGGACGGATTACCTGGTGAAGGTTGTGAAAATTCAAAAGCAAGCAGCGCAAGGTCGGTCGTTGTAGACCGATCTTTTTGGAGAGGCCTATGTCTAGCAGTGAATGTCTTTCGGCTGAAATTGAGACAGTAATAAATATTAGACAACATTACATACGTTGCTCTGATCCCAAAGTAACTAAAACACTTGTGTTGTGAATCTCTCCCTCTCGCCACAAATCGCAATCTGCGTGTTTAAAATTAATAGAATAGGCGGAGAAAATTTGACACGGATCCGATGTTGACAAGTTCCCGATGGCGACTGACGGGTAGCGGGCGGCGCGGCGTGTCGTCAAACCGCTGGGCAATTTTCAAGTTTTGGGATAAATGTGAATTTAATAACTGTAGCGCTTAAGTGGAAAATCAAAATTCTGCAAGTTCTCTGTAGCACAATGAGAAATATCTACATATAAAAATTATGTGCAAAATTAGATATTTTATTTTTTAATGACTCCTTTTAGATTTCATATGATGGAGTAAAATACATCCTATCTTGAATCGAATTAGTATATTCTTTAGACAACATTCTTATGAGTATCGCACATGATAAGATCGTTATTAAATAGTAAATCCTATACCATTTGATTTAGTAAAATAGTTTTTACCGCTTTTCCTCTTGTGATACGCCTTAAACAAGCTAAACCTATCTTCCACGTCAATATGCGTATTTAATTTGACTCTCCATGTGACTTCGTCAATACAACTAGGTACTGTAAATATTCGTAACTAAAACCCTCATCACACGGCTTCACTAGATAAAGGGCCTTACTCTAAAATAGTCCTTACAATCTGGGTCACGTATGTTGTGAATAGAACCACATCTATACACTTCTCTTACAACGTACTAAATGACGTGTAATAAATAAGAAAAGATTCGCCCCAAACATTAAATCAATTTGATGGTTATGTCAATTTTATATCCGACCGGGACCGGATTAAAACTTATAAATACCGTAGATTAGAACTTTATCTTAATGGAGAAGTGTTTTATAATCTGGTGATATATTATTTAATTTCTACCACACTGCCTTGGTATCTCATAAAAATAAGAAACGAAATAAAGCTGACTGTATTTACATTGATTTCAATAAACAGAATCAGTAAATCACTGCCTATTGGGATATAGAAATGATTTTTTGTGGAATACCGACCTGATTTTTCAATATGATTTATCATGTTTATTGACATTCGTGACAATTTTTCTTCTTGTGTAATTTCTTCAATTTAGGAGAAAAAGAATTGTTAGTTTTTTCGTATCGAGAGATATACGTACATTTTATTTTCATCTCAAAATATGCGAAAGTGAATAAAACATAGACGAAAGTGAACATTAAAATATTAATATTAAATTATATAGAACTGTTGATAGATATTTATTTAATTATATATTAATTAAAAGTAACAATTATGACTAGACCTCTCTTGTACTATTTGCTGTGCCCTATTCAGGGTCCTCAATTTAATATACATTATGTTATGGTATGCAAATAAATGAGAATAAAGAATATTTTTGGTTTGCTAACAGTAGTTCCAATCATTCTCTACCAGGAAAAATAAACCATCTGCTGCTTTTGTGTTTACGAGTAATTACCTATTACTCGTAAACAATTTCAGTATAAGTTTTCAATTTCCAAAAAAAATATTTTAGTGTAATTTAGACAGCGGAACACCCATACATTTGGTGTTAAAAAAATGAAATGTACATTTATGTTAAAAAATGAAGTATTAATTCTTTTCTCTGAAACAATTTATTTTTCTATACGAAATATATAGAAAGATATAGTCTTTCAGATATAATAATATCTTTGTATTAATAATTATAACAAAACTAGTGGAGTAATTTCACATAAAAAATAATTGAATATCAATTTAATTAAAAATTAAATACAATATATCTTTTCAACTGAATTAAAAAATATATTTTACTTAATGAATTGACGAAAAATATTTTTTTATTGTATTTTTTGATGCCTGATATTACAGTATGTTAAGGTTTGCGTATATTATACGCCTGATCATAGCAGTTGCAGTGTCACTCGGAGCTTTATATCGCAAAGATCTGAGGGACACTGTCACTGGGCCTGACAGAAGTGGACAAGTCCTATGTGCCTGTAATTTCATGAGCACCCTTACCCTTTAAAACCGGAACGCAGTAGTAGAAGGAAAGTACTGCCTTCCCTGGACGAATTATATTTACAAGGTACCCTACTACTACTAAAAGGTTAAACTGAATTTAATTGAATAACTACGTAAGTTAGACAATATAATATTCATTCAAACTATGTGATAAGTAATTTTAATCAAAATGATATTTTGTATTATTAAATTTGTTATGTATAAAGTAATCGGAACATAATTGCAACTTTTTCATTAAAAAAAAAAACTGGTCTCAAAAGTTTGCTTATCGGTTTTTTTCAATTTCCGTGGGATCCTCTCATCAGATTCTGACTTCTTGGTGACAATGGGACTGTTACGGACTCCATTGTACATTTTATATTTTCTTTTCTGCTTGTCATGGTGACAGTGATTTGTTGATACACGTATTGTGTGAAAAGTCGACTTTTATTCGCGGAAAATATTTAGTAATTTGTAATAGCCGACATGAAATGAAATGAAATGAAATGAAATATTTATTCGCAAGAAAACACGGTAAGAAAAGATATTATTATACAAGGTGTCAAGAACACGTGTTGCACCAGATACTGGCACGCAAATATTAAAATAAATTGAAGTTAAATAATGTCATAAATTAAAATTATACGATTTGTCAAATAAACAATGTCGTATAAAATTAAGTCAAAATGCCAATAAATAGCAACAGTAACAACATCATAAATTAAACAATATCAAAGAAGTAAGAACAGCACAAATATAAACAAAGTGTCAAATACAAACAAAATGTCAATTTCTTTTTATTATTAAAAAATCTTTGATATCGTATAAACACAGATCACATAGCAAATCAAATAACTTTTCTTTAAATATTTTGATAGGTAAATCTGCGATAGCTGCAGGCAAGGCATTATATATTTGTATGGACATGTTATAGCAATTCCTGTAAAAGCAAGTAGTCTTATGGGAGGGGCCAGCTATACGGTTTGGATATCTAGTTAAAAAATTACATACTTCACGTTTCCTAGTAAATAAGACCAAGTTTTTTTTAACAAACATGCATACCTCATAAACGTACATGGCGGGAAGCTTTAGAAGATTTAGCTTTCTAAAAAACGGTCTACAAGATTCGAGCGGACCTACTCTACATATAGCTCTGACACATTTTTTCTGGATAGCAAATACACGGTTTATCTCTACGCAGTTCCCCCAGATGATGAGGCCATACCGCAAGCTTGAGCAGACAAATGCATGGTAGGCCATCAAGGCAGTCCTCTGATCACATATGTGCGTTAGACGACGTAAACCAAATACAAATCGATTCAGCTTTGCACATATTGAATCAACCTGTGGTTTCCATGTTAGTTGAGAGTCCAATACTATGCCGAGAAAATTGCTGGATGAGCATTCCACAATTTCATCTCCATGACAACTTACAGAGAGTTTTTGGGGCTTTCCATTATGATTATAAAATTGTATGAGCTTTGTTTTTGAAACATTTACTTTCAGATTATTACTCTTAAGCCAGTCAATAATGTTACATATAGTGTCATTTATTTCTTTTTCATAATCTATGTCAGAATTCTTATTAATAATGATTGATATGTCATCTGCAAAAAGAGGGCATTGATATTTTGTCATTTCAGGGAGGTCATTAACATACAATAAAAACAGCAATGGACCTAAAATACTTCCTTGAGGCACACCGTATTTATTAACTTTAAACTCTGATCTGTGGGTCTCAATCTCATTATTATTATTTAACTTCACTACCTCTACACACTGAGTTCTGTTGCTAAGGTAACTTGCTATCCAGTTATACACCTGGCCACGAAAACCGTATCTTTCTAATTTGGATAGTAGAGTTCTATGGCAAACGTAATCGAAAGCTCTACTCATGTCAAATAAAACAGAACAGACAGGTACTTTCTTATCTGCAAAAGTTCAGATATCTTTGATTACCCTAAAACATGCCTGTGTGGTAGATTTTCCCTTTTGAAATCCAAATTACTCTACTTTAATAATGTTGTACTTTGATAGGAAAGCCGTAATTCTTTTATGCATTACCTTTTCAAAAAGCTTTGATATTACAGATATAAGTGCAATAGGTCTGTAGTGTTCCAAATGGTCTTTTTCGCCCCTCTTAAACAGCGGTTTTATTATGGAGATCTTAAGAGGCGATGGAAATGTACCCTCCATGAAGGACAGGTTTACCAAGTATGCATGCAATGGTGATAGTTCATCAGCACACAATTTAAAAACCTTAGTGCACACGTCATCGTAACCGGTAGAGTTTGTGTTGTTGAGGGATTTTATTAAAATTTTTATTTCCGCTTCGTCCGTGGGATATAAAAATAAACTTGACTCATGCACCTTTGGTAAAAAAATATCGTTACTATCTTGTCCTGGGTCCGTAGTTGATAAGTTTAAATTTAAAAAATGAGTGTTAAACTCTGATGCTATCTCTCGCGGATTTTCAATCTTAATTTTATTTACGGTAATGTGTTCAATAAAATGTTTGTCACGTAAATGTTTGTCCTTGTTGTTTATTATGTTCCAAGTAGCCCTATTTTTGTTTTTAGCATTGACCATGTATCTATTATTACATTGCTTTTGAGCGGCAATGATAGTCCGTTTCAAAAATTTTTGTGTAGGTTTTATACAGAGTGTTTCTATTTTGTGTCTTTTTTTTGTAATAGTTCATACGTAATTTTCTTTTAGTGATACAGGACTTTCTTATTCATTTCCTAAAGGAACCCAGATCAGCGTCAGGGACCACCTCGAGAGCAAACCCTTTCAAACAAAAGAAGAATTTTCTAAATCGGTCCGCAATTGATGGAGAAATTGGTGAATACACGGACGTGCTTGTAAAATTTGAGGATTTCCTTAGATTTTCATGGGATCCCCTCATCAGATTCTGACTTGGTGACAATGGGACCACCAAGAAAGTGTACCCTTTCAAACAAAAACGAATTTTCAAAGTCGATCCACAATTGACGAAGATATCTGAAAACATACATAAAACATACATACAGGCGAACGTATAACCTCGTTTTTTTTAAGTCGGTTAATAAAAAGCAGCTACTAAGTGCCATACCCCTACGGGGTCTCATAGCAATAAGTTCTTGCCTAATGGAATTTGTATTGTTATGAGTTGCGTTTTGAATAAATAAATAAATAATTGGGGCCGGCTAAATGGCAAATTTTGAATATAAGGGAGGTCACGGGTCACGTCAGCCCTGAACATGGGATCTGTAAAAGTTCCGAAACGTTGGTTCCGGATCCGAAAAAAATGTTGCATTTCCTAAGGTATAGGTATATTGTCCATAAATGAAGGAACATGCATAATGGTTATTGTACTCGTATTTGAAAAGCGCTACTAACAAAGATTTTAATTCTATATAATGCTATTGTAAATTTACGTACATTACATATTATTCGATGTAATCCCGGGCAAGTATTGTTAAAATGTGAAATAGAATGAAATTGTGCAGTCACAACAATAGATTCATATGTAACTCTCAAAACAAATGCCAAGCAGCCTGGCAGATAATTAATCGTAGTAAGTGTTGTTGTCCCAAAGAGCCTATTGCTAAAATTAATTATAATAATCGATGTTATTCAGATCCTTTGGAAATCGCTAATGAGTTTAACAACTACTTCTTAGACCATATAGCCTCCAATAACAGTGACCATAGTAATCCCATAAATAATAAAATAAATCCGAATTCAATATTTATTTATCCATCTTTACCTAATGACATTTTAAAAATTATATTATCTTTAAAAAATACGTATAGTGTAGGTTATGACGATATTTGCACAATACCTGTAAAATATGTGGCTAATTCCATTGCTCTACCATTATGTCACATAATTAACTCGAGTCTTATCTCGGAAGTTTTTCCTGACAGTTTAAAGTTTGCAAAACTTATGCCCTTATACAAAAAGGGAGACGCGGAACATATTAGCAACTACAGACCTGTGGCTTTACTTCCAATATTTTCCAAAATTTTTGAAAAAGTTATACACAACAATTTATACTCGTTTCTAGAAATGCACAAGATTGTTATCACTGAGCAAAAAGGATTTAGAAAAAATATGTCAATAAATAAAGCAATTTATGACTTAACACGTAGGGCTGTAACGAAACTAGACCAAAGAATTTCTACCTGTGCAGTATTCATGGACATGTCCAGGGCGTTTGATCATGTAGAGCATAAGGTCTTGCTAGAAAAATTAAATAATTACGGAGTAAGAGGAGTTGCTCTGAACCTAATTCAATCATATCTTCACAATAGACAGCAGTACACAGAGCTAAGTCAAGTATGTATCAACAGCGGTTGGGTTAAGCAGTACAAATCGAAGTGTAGAGTTGTAGAGCATGGTGTTCCGCAAGGTAGCATATTGGGACCTCTTCTATTCTTAACGTATATAAATGACATGCCCAGCAGCTGTGGTTATCCAATTATACTATTTGCTGATGATAGCACCGTAATTATTGAAAACACAAACGGTGACCACAATTATTATCTAAACGAGATAAACTCTACTCTTGACCATCTGACTACGTGGATGAATAATAACAACCTAAAAGTCAACACAAATAAAACTAAAATTATGTTTTTTAATCAGAGAATGACTCTACCTGACCTAAAAGTTAAATGTGGTGACAATGTTATAGAAAAAGTAATTGTAACAAAGTTTTTAGGTACAACTCTAGATAGGGACATGTCGTTTAAAACTCACTCGCAACAAGTCTGTGCAAAACTATACACGCTTAGCTATGCACTCTACAAATTGTCGAAAACTGCGGACCGCCGAACTGTGGTAATGGCTTACCACGGCTTTGTTGGATCTGTCCTTAGGTATGGTGTGATTTTCTGGGGTAATTCTACCTACAGAGAAACTATATTTAGAGCAAAAAAGCGATGTGTCAGAGCCATATGCAACATTAAATACACTGACAGTTGCCGATCATTTTTCCGTGACCTAAAATTATTAACCTTCCCATGTCTGTACATCTTTGAGGCATCTATTTTTGTTAAGACGAACTTGAGTGAATTTCCAGAAAAAGTAAGTTCACAAGCAGTGCGCTTGTACCGGGTTGTTTCGTACCAGGAAATATATGGTCCGAAGAAATATATGTAAAACGTCCCTATACATAAATAGCGTTGTCGATATGGCACCCAAGATATTTAATAAAATTCCAGACGCAATAAAAAATCTTAGTGGAATGCAATTCAAGCATGTATTAAAACAATTATTTGACAAGTGTTACTATAGCATAGAAGAATATTTCAATGACAGTTTCTTAGAAAAGGTAAATGCTGACAGTTGGGTACCATTTAGTTATTAATATTTTTAGACTTTTTATTTATTATTAGTTTTTTGACATTGTATCCATTTTTCTTTTATTTTTATTTTGACATTACATTTTTATTTAATTGACTTCGTATGCCTCTTTGGCTTATTGCAGAGATTCCATAAAATTATTATTATCATCTATATCATGTACCTGTAATAACGAATGAGAAAAATGAATTGAATTGAAGTGAATTGAATAATGTTTTGCCCATAGAAAATTTATTTTCACAAAATATATTCTTATTTCAATATTGAATTCAAATTTCGCTACGTATATGCATTTTGATGTACTATTATAGTACATGATAACGTCAGTATATGTACCAAAATAATTATTTACCTACTTCTGCCGCAAACAGTTATGTGAGCTTTGCTGCGTTTGGGTCAAATTACAGTCACACTAGGTGTGTCAACCTCGCAGATATTTTTGATTTCCTAGTGGGACTGAAACTGTTACAGACAGGCGTGTAGCTTACCACCAGGAGCACGACTTGTTCGTTCCGTCACTAGGATACACAAAAAAATATAATAATGATAAAACAATTTCTTTTGGCCTTTAGGTTTAGGTTTTCACTATAGTTACAAAAATATTAATTCAACTACCTTATTTATAATATTCTTGGGAAAATTTAAAATAAGGTATTCAATTAATAACGCATAACTTATTTTCCCAGTCAGCCGTGATCATGGGACCTGTAAAGGGCCCGAAACGTTGGTTTGTTTGTAAAAACAAATATACGCGATTTAGGTTCAAAAAAAAAAATACTTTCATTTCCTAATAAAACTTACAAAAACACACAAATAAACCAGAAAGGTATGGTCGTTTACAATAATGAGATTGGCACTTATTTACCACCCATAATATCGCGTTGCTAGGCGTCCTCTTCGAAGAGGTTTACTGACACCAAATTCTACCTGGGAAGCCCATTTCACATACCTACTACTGTGTAACAAGCATATTGTTACGCCTTCGGGTTATTCTGCGGCCAGTTCTAACCGGCAAATCCATTATATTTAAAGTAAATTGGTAATTTTCATACATTTTCCCTGCCAATTACGGCTATTTGCGGTTCGGGCGCCGGTCGATTTCCCGCCCTGGACCCGACTTGCACCCGCTCTCCGTACGTTCCACGCTTTAAGCTTTGCAATGATTACATCACGCTTTTTGTTTCTGGGTTATCAATATCATTATCTAATTATATACAATATATATATATATATATATATATATATACATATAAAATGAAAAAAACTTTATTTACCTGCAAAAGCTTTTCTTTTGTTGTTAGGAAAACGAAAACTTGAAATTTGCGTACTATTAAGGAAAAGTATATATTTTCGGGTTTTTTTTTATTTAGAGACAAAAATGGAACATTATATTCGAAACCAATAGTATATTTAACCAAAATTCTACAAACTGATAATAAAGAACCCAGAAATGGGTCATAACATTTGCGAGATTCTGTAAATATCAATTTGAAACAATGTAAATTCATAATACAACTGTGACGGCCACATAACCAAAGTTACAGGGGGTACAGCTACTTTTCTTACATACTTGCTGCTTAATACGTCAAACCAGGAACAGTAGTGCGATTCACGTAATCAAACCGTTACTATATCGTAGCGATTTAGCCATTGAACTGCTATTTCGTATTGCATATTGCAAGGGTGGAGTTACACTATCGAGTATTATTATACCATGGCTACACGCTCCATGGTCACGGAGTGACTACTAGAAATATCGGGAAAATAGAAGCTATTGCGTGGTGACAAGTGATAACACTATGTAACAAATTTTTTTAAAGTTCTGTAGTACGATTCACGTATGTTCAAGCTATCAAAATATCGCTGAATTTACGTAATCGTTCGATCGCAGTCGTACCCAAAGTTGGTATTCTCGTATCAGTTGAACGCAAGTTGATATGAATAGAAGTGAAACGTAACGACTAATGAACGACATCTTGGATTCTGAAATTTGACGTTTAGTCGTCGAAAGTCTATTGAAAGAACTATCAAAATTTGAGGAGAATACGTACGACTTGTCGTTTAGAGTCGATTCAACTTCGATTCATATGCCAGAATGTGCTTTAACGACATTTGGATCGAACTACTTTAAAATTGGACTCGTTGAAGTTTGTCAAAAATTTTATGGTATTTTCTTCTTGGTATTTGGATGAACAATATATATATATAGCAATTTTACTAATCAACGATGCTACGAGCTCGTCCAGAAAGATGCCTATTCGGTCGCACCTTAGAGACACTCGGATTGTATGTGCTCGGAAACACTCGCAGGCAGGGAATTCCATTTCTAGTCTATGCACATAATAAAAGATGACGAAAAGCACTTAGTACGCCTGAAGGGAATGCCGACCAAGTAGAGATGATGTTTATTAGATGATATATGATTATTATACAGCTTCTGCGTACTTAGATTACAAGAATCCGTGGTAGTGACCTGTTTAGTAGGTAATTTCAATCTAAGATGTTCGAAATTAATATTGTAAATCTTCGGGGATAGTGCCGCATAACTAGCAATGGATTATGAGTTTCCATTTCGGTAATCTAGTAACAACCGACAAATGTCGTGGCAACCAAATTAGTGTGGTCTACGGGAATCTATTGTTTGTGTCCGTAGACAACATAAATTAATGTTTACTGAGCAAAAATGAAATTCGTCGCCATTGAAATACCAAAGTAATAATGTTAAATCCCTTTCCTGTAGTAATTTGGTTTTGTGCAGATGCTCGCTTTTTACCAATATAACATACGCGGATTTGCACTATCCCCGACGAAATGTTAAATGTATATGTATAGAAGCAACTCCTAGAGTTTCGTGCTCATTGTCCTCAGGAGATTCTGCCTTACGAATGAGCAGTCCCATATCTTTCTACATAAGTTATGTTCATAGTGCCCTCTCTCTTGGTTATGCGGCAAGGGCACTATGACCAGGGACACAGGGACAGGGATCATCTAAGTCAGGGCTTAACCCCGGATCAGTACGTTTGCACGCACTTCATCCGGTTCTCTGTAAGGCTAGTGCGTTAGGTGAGCCACCCTGGGTGCACGTACAGCACCCTCTTTATTTTCCAGATAGATACCGGAGCTGTAGGCACGCTCACTTCCCGTCGCGCTCAGCACGACTAACGCTTGCCACCGCTGAGCCGCCGACTCTAAGCCGATTACTAAATCTCCTCATTGGTGGCGGAGCTGTAAGGCACGCTCAATTCCCGACACCGAATGAACGGCGTTTCTCCAGTTTTCAAATTCCTAGCGCCCCGGTCACATCCTACCGGGGCAGACGAACGTGTTCATCCCTGCAACTAACCACAAACCCCGGCGAGTCCATATCCAAGTCCCGGTCCGCTGGAGACGCCCGTGAAGACGTACAACTGGCGGAGGGCTCGGGCCCGCATGCCCGCCGTACCCTGGTCTTGCCGTCGAGCCCGTAGTCTCTCCGGAAAACCTTATCTCTCGGATCGGTAGAGACCTTACGAATGAGCAGTAGAATAGAACGATTTGAAGTGTAATTTACTTACCTGTGTAATAAAGATGATTTGAATTTGAATTTGATGTCTCGCCGTACGTCAATATAATTGTAATTAAATGTACCTATTTGGTGGAATGTAATTACAACACCGTTCAGGGAAATAAAGCTTTAATCTTTTCTGGAATGTTTCTGGAAGTCTTGAGGTACCTGTATAGGTACCTTTTTAACCCCCGACACAAAAGAGTTACGAAAGTTAGAGTTAGTTAAGAGTTAGTAAATAAAATCTCTTTTTTTACTGAAAAATAAAATTACAAAACCTTAAAAAAAAGGTAAACTGAAGATACTAAGTAAATATTTTTGGAATTAGAAATTATGATTATTATATTAACAGGAGGCAAAAGAAGGTGTTTCAGCTGGTTTTGCTCCTGTTCAGGACTGTCGTAACGCTGGTTTTCAGTCACCCGTTAGTCGCAGGTTCGAGCCCTGTCTGGTCAAAGGATTTTTTCTTTGTGGTCGATCATTGTATTAACAAATTAAAAGAAACTAGTGGAGTAATTTCATAAAAATAATTGAATATCATGGTGACAAAATATCGTGACATTCAATAAACTGAATATTACATTTGATAATTTATTTTAATCCAATATCTAAGATCTGCAAAAAGCATATAGAGAAATTCGTAAGGTTTTCCTGACTCGTTCCGTAGCTCATTTGGAAGAGCGATAGCCCCGGTATGGCTCCGTCACTGGTTCGAGTTCAACCGAATCGAAGGAATTTTTCTTTGTACTGTTAATTGTTTTTATCTTTGTCAAGGAAAAGTCTTTGTAGTCACACTGTTGTGACAAATTGGTATGTTAATAAATAAACATTGCAAATTAAGAAGATAAATTGGTGTTGATAAAACAGAAACGGTCTTTTATTTGTTTAGAGACAAAAGTGAAAACAGGGAAATGAAATTGCTTTTAATTATTTCACGTAGCGATGTGCATTGTTCGCGATCGTGAATATTACATCATTTATGCGTATTAAATGGCCTTTATCAATTTCATAACAAAAAACATCATAACAAAAAATATGTGAAAGAGTTTTATTTTTAACCGCGTTCAAAAAGGAGGAATTCTATATTAGTATGTATTTTTTTGTGTGTATGATGCGCAATTTATTTTTATAATACCAAATGACGGGCCGAGCAAGTCGTACGCCTGGTGGCAAGAGACACGCCTGTCCATAACAGTTGCAGTGCCATTCAAAGCTTTAGAACGCAAAGATCTTATGCCTTAATTTCACCAGCACCCTTACCCTTCCAAACCGGAACGCAGTAATGCTAACGTTACTGCTTGGCCGCAGAAATAGGTAAGGTGGTAGTACTTTCCTGGACGAACTCTTTCATAAGGAGCTGTACTGCTGCTAAAAAAATAAGATTAGAGAGATTGGATACTCTGACATTTGTGACCCGATTTTCATGATTTTTTTTTAGGAAAGGGTACCCCCTGGTAATAGCCAAGTGTGAATCAAATGAAAGTCTCGGTCATAATTTATTGTAAAATAGGAATATGTAAAGAACATGAAAAGGAAGAAAGGTAAAGCAAAGGTGTAACAAAACAAAATAACGGTATAAACACAAGTACAATCATATACAAACACTCCCTACTTAAACTACGTACAGTACAGTGCAGGTTTTTTTTTAATATAACATGTAAGTGCGCACTTGACCTCCATCTCACCTGACGAAAAGTGACGATGAGGTCGACAATGGAGCATGCACACCAAAATAACGCCTATTCACTCTCGCCTTCAAAAGCCCCAAGTTATAATGTTCAGGGAACAAGTCTGGAAGCCGGGAATTCCACTCCATAGCTGTTTGCCATATAAATGTAGTAACGCTTTGTGCGAATCTTTGGAAGATCCACAACATAGGGGTTGAGCCCAAGCCTACGCCTAGTCTCCGGTGAGGTTAGACATGGTAAAAAGGAATTAACCACAAAAGGGCCTGGATTTGAACAAATATTATGCTTTACAAGAAGTTAGGGTACTTGATTTTCAATGTTATAACTGGTCAGAATTTGATATGAAGTTGAGCATTTCTGCTCGCTTCTATATAGAGATATAGTAGGAGAGAGTGGCGATGGAACGAAGAAAAGTAAAAGTGATGAAGAATAGGTATTAAAGAACGATTCGAAATTTCAAAGTAAGTCAAGAACCTGAGAAAAGGGAGATAAAAAGGTTCATAGATGTAATTCTAATGGAAATGGCCGTTTTGACGTTTGTCAGCTCATCAAGTACCGTATTAATTCATAACTACATTGCAGGAGCTAATTGCTGTACAATGTCGTCAAATTATTCTAAGGTTATCAATAACGACGTGCAATTTATGGAATGTATTATGTTAAAATAAAAAAATGCCGAATTTAAAAAAATGAAATCTATTACGATCGTCCATTATGGGATCGCTGGCCAGCATAAGTTCTACCTCCGGCAAACTCGCGTCAAAACTCAATGCAAAACAAAACAGTTTCGAATTTAAGTAAAGACATTTATTTTCGTTTTATTAGAACTTTTTAATCAGCTACCCCTTGCAATATTAGTTATAAATATAAAAACTTATAGATGCGACTCGCTTTTGATTATATTTTTTTCGATAATGAATAGAGATTTGACCTCACTGACTGACTATTATAATCTGTCAAAATTCGCTCTGGACCTTTTGGAGGGAAAAGTGTCGTTTTTATTTTGACTTTCAATTATTTTGTGAAATCTAGTTTAAAGTGGAATAGGATAGTGCTATTGTGCCTTAATCGAAGATTAAAACGCGAAATTATACGAATCTCGAACTAAAATACCCGTATCGGCCTGTTTTAAGGAATCCCGAGTCAATCCAAGCACGCCGCCTCAAATTGCCTATCCTCTTTGTGGCGGCCATATTTACAGAAACATAATTAAACTTCATGTTTAGGCTGATGGCTTTGCCAAAGCCTTAATAAATTAAAAAAAAAATTATAACATGTCAAAACGGCCATCATAGCGTGCCGGTATTGTAGCAAACTTTTGAGGTCAGTTTCTTTTTATAAAAAAGTTATCATTTTATAGATGTTTATACTGACGAGGTCTATTTTATATATTTGATGTGCCATATTTTACGAGGGTGCTTAATAATAAAATTTACGCTAACGCTTCTGGGAGCAATAAATTCAGCATGAACGATCTAAAATTTGACCTTTATATGTGTTATTAGGGATATGTTGCGTGTGACCCAGATTTGTTTAGCGATAATACTATTCACTGATGTGTTTAATTGTTTTGTTTCTATTATAATGGGCGTATAAATCGATAGATAGATCTTGTTCGGGAACTGATGAGGAGTGAGCAAGACCAAAGAGTGTATTAGATCATAGACGAGTATATAGAAATCTAGACCAAACAATGACACGTCAAAGAAAAGTGCATTTGTATTTAGAATTTCAAATCGACGACGATCTTCGAAGACCTCCGTGGTCGAGTGAGTTGCACACCGATTTTCATGGCGTCGCCATCTCTACGATCCCGGGTTCGAACCCTGCCGGGTAAACTGTCTCAGGTCTGGCTGTTTCTGATATCGTCGTTGTTTCGGATTTCCATAACACAAGTGCTTTAGCTACTTACTTCGGAATCATAGCAACGTATGTGATGTTGTCTAATACACACACACGCACGCACGCACGCACGCACGCGCGCACACACACACACACACACACACACACACACACACACACACACACAC
>NW_020653853.1:6753372-6823242 GCF_003589595.1 Hyposmocoma kahamanoa
CACACACACACACACACACACACACACACACACACACACACACACACACACACACTCACACACACACACACTCACACACACACACACATTATATATCTATATGTTCTCTAATATATTCATGTCATCTAATATATCAATTATTTTAATATTTCTATGCCGCTTGTTGACAAAATATGATAACCTTTTTTCAATTTTGTAACATCTGCTTATATTGTACCATGTTTACAAGAAATAAATATAGAATATCATTTATTCTATTCTATGCTGTATATATATATTTGTTTATAATGTAAAACTAAACTAATAAAAAGATTACATACAATACTAAAAAGAATTGTAGCCACAATTGCGGTTCGCTACAACTATTATATTCAACAAAAATGTTTAAGAAAATAATAATAATGTTGTGATATTATGAAAAGCGACAGCTTGCTGCTTTGTTATAACTCTCATAACGTAACGACATCAAAAAATTCTTTGAAAGCTATTAATGTGATCCTTTTTCTATAACGTAGCCAGAAATATGAAAGAATAGAGACATCAAAAAAGTCAATAAAGCGTATGAACTAATAGAGACATATCTTGAAGTATTTTCATTCTAAAATAAACTGTATGGAACTATTGCTAGGATATTTATATCATCATAACTTTATTAATGGTGCCGGGCACATCAAAAAGGCAGAAGTAAATGTTGCCTTGTAGATTGCTACAACTCAGACATCAAACGTTTATATTTATATCACATTCTCTATTCCATATACTTTATCTATACCTACTGAATTTAAATTAATAAATAGTAGGCATTTAAACGCCAAGGGCGCGCCATGCTCGAAATTTGTCTGCTGGACATAACCAATGTAGAACTTCGACGACGCACAAAGGTAGTACACGTGGATACGAGGATAGCCAAGCTTAAGTGGAGGTGGTCCGCGCATTTGGCTAGAAGGGACGATGGAAGATGGATAAAAACCGTCACTGAATGGTTGCCATGAGACGCAAAAAGACCAAGAGGCAGACCACCCGCCCGATGTATTGATGACATCAAGGCATGGAAACCACTGGACACGACTCGCAAGGGACCTATACATGCATGGAGGCCTATACATACCAGTGGATGGAAACGGGCTGAAATGATGAGGTATTTAAACACATGAACTCACAGGAACAACCTCACAACAACAACAAACTCATAGAAAATAATGTAAAGAATAAACTATTTCATGTGATTTGCGAAAGCAGCAGCCCAGGAACAAGATGACAATGACCGAAGCGACAATGATTTGTTGACATCAAAAAGTAGACAAATCTTCGCTACATTTCCCTCACGTCCCCCTCTTCAAGTGCCTATAGTGTTTACCGCTGGCATATATATCTACCTAAATCGTTAATCATTAAAGAATTAAGTGTAACTTTCGTCCTGAGATAATTGGAAACGCCAACGTCAACAATGTTTGTCTTGTTAACATTTATTACTCATATCCAGTTTCTTGGTATTGTCGTCTGAAATTTCTCAATAATCACACCCAGCTTTGACAAATTAAGCCCTGGAGCGTTCTAAAGTCGGCGAAAGTCGGTCTGAGCGAGCAATTCGTCCCTCAAGTGTTCAAGGAACGAACGTGGAATGGTATTTTTTCTCCCAAAGAACTTGGAAAATATATCTTTTTTCGGGTTTCATTTTTTCAGACCAATAACGAAAAAAATACATTCTAAATGGTAGTTTCCTATTTTTGACGATAATTATGGTTTAAAATTCTTTTTAAGCTGTGCGTGCTTTTAAAACTTAGAACAATTCACACTTTGCAATAGACATTTTTGCTTAATTTCGTTTAAAACAATAATTATAACAAAAGACTACGTATAAGGTCGTAAATAAGTTTATAATAAGTTCACTAGTAATACAATCGGGGTTAAAAACATTTTCTGTGCCGCCATTTTGTCTTGTCATAGATGTTATTCGTGCTTCGTTTCTCGAACTCAGACTCTTGTCTCCGTAGTGCGTTTGTTAAGTATTGTTAGTAGATGTCAAAGTTTTTGTTCCTTGTTAATATTTTGTAATAAATAATTAAAATTGCATAAAATGACAACCTGCTCCCTTACTAATTAGATATATAGAAATAGAAGGTTTAATACACCTGCATTCACACTTTGATAATGACATTTCATGACATTTTGGACGTCTAATTATTATTCATTTATCTGATAATACTATTTAAATAAACCTGAATTACGAAATTACTTACAGTCCCGCAACGCACCTGTTATACTTTTCTTAAGACGCGGATTATGAAAGTTATTATTTGATGCAGAACTTAAAAATTGCTCTCATTGCGGAGTTGAGAAATTTTTTCAACATCGAAGAATGGCGAAATAAAGGAGAGCTGCATAATTTTACGCACTGTAGACGGTGTGTGAAGTTTACGATTCCCATTTTGGAACTGCTGGACGGTCAGTCTTTTGTTAAGTTTCTTTACATTTAGGTAAATTAATTATGGGATAGTTCACTAGAAATTAAATGCAAATTACGTCTAATGTCAACGGATTGGAGCTTGTTGATGAATTTATTTGATTTATTTCTATTCGATTGCGGTTGGCAACATTTGTATTATATTATAAATACCCGGAACACAGTAATGTTAACATTACTGCTTGGCGGCAGAAATGGGTAAGGTGGCAGTAGTACCCTGGACGAGTTCGTTCACTAGGAGCTCTACTGCTACTAAAGTTTTCAAAACAATATACTTGTAGTTCAAATTTTATAAAAGGATATTTAAAGATTTTTAATGTTCATAGAAATCAAATTCGGATCCTGTTTTAAATGTCAAACATTCTATCCCCACAACTCGAGCTATATAAACTGAGTAATAAATAAAATCTTAGTTATCTCATATCCTTTACGATTCGAATTTTATATTGGTGAGGATCAAACAACCAGGATAACTAAAGCAATATCCACAAATTACATATTTATGGAAGAACCCTTCCTTTTATAGGGCCTTTGGGTGAGCATACATAAGCACCTACAGTTCGTTGTACAGTACTTTGCCACTCTGAAGAAGTAGCGAAAAATATATATCTACGCTTATAGCAACGCGTCTAAAAAGGATGAATTTACTATACCACGTTCGGCTTTATCACAAGACGCGACTGCCAGTGGCAATATATGGAATGATGCTATTTTAATCTCAAAGACGCGTTGTTGAATGGTATGTCGTCGTGCTATTGGTAGGTTTGAGTTGTTCGAGCCAGTATCTAATAAAAAGTAGTATCTAATTAGCTGTAATAGAGCAAGAGTTCCTCCAGGGAAGTACGTCTTACCTATATCTGTCGTCAAGCAGTAATATGAGCATTATTGCGTTCCGGTTTTGAATATATTAGAGTGTGGTGAAATTACAGGCGCATTGGACTTGTCAACTTATGAGTCAGGGTAACAGGCGCAGTGGCAGTGTCACTCAGATCTTTACGACTCAATGCTTTTGAGTGATACTGCAACTGCTATGGACAGGTGTGTCACGTACCACCAGGCGCATGACGTTACTTAGTATCATAAAAAAGCATGGCTTTCGTGGATTTCGTACTTGCTTGTCGTTGCTCAATAATAGTGAAGGTAACTATTCTATATCGCATTCTCGCCTATGGCTATGTAAGAAAGAAAGAAAGAAAGAAAACTGTTTATTACACAAGCACAGACACGCATATAAACAAAACAACAGAGGAACAACAACAATAATAATAATGATAATGATAATGGTAACGGCAACGGCAACAGCAACGGCAACAAATTTAAATTAATTTAATTTTAATCATAAATTTTAATAATAAATAAGAAATTAATTAATTTTAATTTTGAGAGTGAATTAGTGTAAAATCAATTCAATATTCTCTAATAGCATAAACTTCATATTTTGTAGTGTGCAACCTCGGACCCCTTATCATTTTCATCTCTCTCGCTAAATTCCAGTCCTGCACATTTGTCCTCGGTGTTTAATTCTCCAGGGCACAGGCCTGGAACTCTGTACCTATATTTTTACCTGCACACTACAACACATCCTACTTTATTGCCCTTTATCATTCACATTTGTTTTCAAAATGTTTACTTAGTAATTCTCCACTTCTTTAATTTCGTAGTTCTTTATCCCTTCCAAAATTCACAACATGCCAAGTTATGGTCTAATATACTATAATAGATACCTACGTCTTTAAGTTGACATACTCATATCATTCCATTTGCTCGTATCTCCAAATTTCTTTTCTTAAGTAAGTAAAACCTTTGAGATCAAAGGAAGTGGGGTCGGAGGACATTTAATTCTCTTCGCGCTTCCTATTGCCAGCCCGCCTTTGTCAGGGCGTCTTGCAAATGGGGCCCTGGGTACAGTGAAGCGTTTTAACCGTAATTTATTATAACCCCCGCTCGACCGTACTAGGTAAACGTTAACAATTATGCGTATTAACGTATGGAGATGGTGATAATCATACTTATTCAAAGGTGGTAGGTACGGACAACGGCACATCAGACTACACATTTTTGTTCGAAAATCGCCTCCAGTGCAACGGAACAAGATATGTCAATGTGTAGCTTGATGTGCAGGCGTGTGTACATTGTAAGAATTATGAAGGTGCCTGTCTGATTTTTAGGAGCAATTGCGCATATTAGTCGAATTACTATGAGATGTTCAAATTGCTTTTATAACTATGACGCAATTGTTTAAAACTATATACTGTAACTCGTCAAGTAATTTAATATCCTATCTTCATTACTGATTCCTCAAGATAGTAATGTAGTGCGAGTAGTTGAAGCATGCAAATAGAATTATTATTCAAGATCAATAGTGAAATCACTGTCTATAATTTGAGTATTTTTTTATACCGATTCCAAGTAACGAAACGAAGAAGTCGTACGCCTGGTGATAAGCGACACGCCTGTCCACAAAAGTTGCAGTACCACTCAGAGATACCACTCACCAGTACCCTTACACTTCAAAACCGAAACGCAGTAATGCTCACATTACAGCTTGGCGGCGCAAATAGGTACCTAAGGCTACTGCTATCATGGACCAATAACACAAAAGGACTGCGATACAAGACAGCGTAGCCGGGTATTTTGTACGGACAACGGCGCATCAGACTACACATTTTTGTTCGAAAATCGCCTTTCGAAAAGTGCAACGGAACAAGATACGTCAATGTGTAGCTTGATGTGCTGTTGACTGTACCTACACACCTGGTACAGCAGATGACGCGACGAGTACTAAATAGTTATTTTTGATAACAAACAAAACCACTGGTTGGCGCTTATTATAAAGACTTTTATGGATAGTGCCGATTATTTTGTTTAGGATTAGCGCCATCTACCCATATTGAAGCGTTAATTTATAAATTAGTTTGTAACACACAACGCCATCTATTGCCACGCATATTTGTCAAAGTTTCGAAAATAATTGTAGCTTATATATACATATATTACAAGGAACAAAAGGCAACTTCTTATATTTCACATTAAAAAGGAACTAATTGATATCCACGACCATTTACGTAATATAAACTACTTTTAGGCTATTGATCAGCACTATCTAGATGTAAAGCGAAATTTTGACCTTTTTCAGAGTTTCTATCTGTAGTATGGATGGGATTAGCAGTCTTCTTAAGTTACTGGTCCATGCTGCTCACGGAAGAAAAAAAAAACAATCGAAGTGCCTTCCATTACTTTCAGAACCGATGACGCCAAAACTCACACATTCTTAATTTGAAACATTACGAAATCTTGATACTGATTGGTCGTAGTTTCAAATTTCAAAAGAAATATCAAACTCTGAATTATTAATATTTAAACTTTACCTTATTGGCATATCGTTAAATAAAAGTTCAATACTATCAGTACCTGTTATTACAAGTTACGACGTTTTGATATTATATTGAAATTTCAATCAATGTGCTGCCATCTAGCGGCTCATTGCTGAACGACGACGAATTGGAGTTATTAATTTAGTTCTCCAAACAAGAAGCGACCATATTGCATGGGTATAAGCTTTACTTCTGTTTCCTGTGACAAAAAAATATTTCGAAAAACAGAAAATTTAAAATTGTAACAAAATCACATAACAGGCAATAACTCATATTAGTTTAGTCACGCACCGCTAGATGGCATTGGCGTCGAAATCGCAAATTCTGCATCGCGGTGTTAAGATTTTCCCTCGCGGAATGACTACTGGCGGCTATGCGAACACGAATGGAATCCAACTTACGACGCATCTAGCTCTGCTTCCTTATTAGGAACTCCGCTTTAGATCGTTACCGTTGAACCTATTGCACTGTGCTACGCTTCTAGATAGCGCTGCTTCCTATTTGGAACTCCGCTTTAGAACGTAACACGTAGTTGTTGCACCCTGAGCCGCTTCCTAATCGGAACGTGCGTACGGGTCCTCGACTACGTGTCGATTAGGGGGAGTCCTTTCCCACTGCACCACCGACGTTGTACATACTGTATGTGTCAATAAAACCACCATATTGAAAATACCTGGTTTCCCTCTGTCACCCCGATAAGAACATACTACAAAATTTATTAAAATAAGTCTTTCCGATTATATGGTATTACATCTCTACGTGTAATATTTTTGGTGCGGCTATCATTTTTGCACACCATAACAGCACATTATGGCATTGTCGAGAATTTTAGAGAATTTGAACGAAAGAATGACACAACGGCGGACTGAGCTCTCTTCTACTACTCACTTCTACTGTATTTATTGTTCTGTGATGCTGTTACTTTAAGTATACGTACTTTTGTCCTTCATTTAGGCTTCTTTTACGTTCATTCATTTTTTTATTACATTAGGATGAAAGAGAATATAAAAGATTAAATGGGATATCCACCTTCTGATATTGTGAGTAAAATCAGTTGCAGACATCACGTCGGGTATACTATATATTCGTACTTTGCTGTTTAAATTAAATGTAAATGAAAACTGTCGCTTCTGCAATGAAATCAAGATTTGTATGATAATAAATAAAGGGAGTGCAACTCAGTGCATAAAGTTTCGTTGCACATGTGCGCTATTTTCGTAATAATGTCGTATTTCGCGGGGCGCAACAGCAGCAGCGTGGCCCGTGCCGCCCCGACGCTATTATTCAAATTAATTTTAATTAAAACAAGTCCTGGCGACCAATTCTAGTATGCTGTAATATTTCCCTGGCGTGTGCGTGTGGCGTTTTCAATATCTATAGAAATTGCCACTAAAATTCTATATAATCCAAAAATGTTTATTCACGCCTGTCCATAACACACACACACGTCCGTCACTCATATCAGCTCAGGGCTCATTGAAAACTAGCGCCACAGTCAATTATGGCTGTGGTATAAGCAGAATAAAGTCCTTTTGCGCACGCCACAACCGGACAAATTACAGTACAACATTTGTAGTCGTTATGTTAATGTTTTTTTTGTTTGTTTTACTGTCTGTATTATCGATTTTTTGTTTTTTTTTTGTTGTGTTTATTAATTCTCTTTATTTTTTAGTGTTAACAATATTTTAAATTTTTATTGAACGTGTGAAATTACTCCACTGGTTTGTTATAATTATTAATACAAAGATCGAACACTCAAAAAAAATTCCTTCGATCCGATCGGATTCGAACCAACGTCGTCTAGCTTACCGTGTCAGACGCTATACCAGCTAAGCCACGGAGCGAACCAGCGGACCTCACGAATTTTTCTACGTGCTTGCGTCGTGTCTTTGTATTTTGGTTTTTCAACGACTTTTTAGTCGTAGCGCCGTCTATGATAAATCTATGAAAGATCAATATTATGTTATCAATATCCTTTTCTTTTTGTATCTATGTGTTGTGGCGTTACATTATATGTCTATTATATCCTGTTCTATTCTATAATAGTTGCAGTGCCATTCAGAGCTTTAAAATGTGGGTATCGGTGAAATTGTAGGCACATGGGACTTCGCAACTTACATAGGTATGTCTCAGGGTGACGGATGCAGTGGCAGTGACCCTCACATCTTTGCGATTTAAAGCTCTGCTATGTTTACGATAAGAACAGTAAATCCAAATTTTACGTAAAGTGAGCTACGTATAGATTCGGAAATCAGCGTCATGAGCTCTATCCAGATTATAATAAAAGCTTCGTAATTGTATTTTGGCTAGGTTCTTTAATTTCCACAAGCATAGGAACAGGCGCTCGGCTTGTTGGTCCGTTGCTTGTTATTGTAAAAAAAGCTTCCTGGAAAGAACTATTAGATTTTCTCAGTGAGGAATATAAACAGTCTTTGAATAGTCAGGCGAGGAAGGTGACAGTATTCGGATAGCAATTTTACCTTCTTTAACTTGTACTACAGCTGTAGAGTGCAAGTGAAGGTTTCCGCCTGATCTGCCTCTCATTAATTATAATTTGAACATTTAGACATAGTGTAATTTAGACAAGTAGTGTAACTCAATATAAACGTAGCAGCGCGGCTTGTATAAATGCACCGCCGCCGCACGCTGTCTACGGACGCACATGTTCGTATAATCTCGCGGTGCACTCGAGTTGCACAGTCGCATTTAGTTTACAATGTTTAATATATATATTTTTTTGTTATTTATAATTCGTTTCGTATCGTAACATTATGTGCGTATCCTGGCATAAAGTATCAATATGTAAGTACTGTATTTCACAAATGTTATTTAAATATAATACGAGAATACTTTAATGAATACTTTGTCTACTTCTTTTAAATTATGTTTTGCAAGTTTGCAACCTGATAGGTACATACAACTAAAATGATAACGTGATAACCCTGCGGTCTGAGCGACGTATAAACATTATATATAAGAGGTACAATATATATAATTATTATACAGCACTTCCGGTACAACACAGACTTAACTGCAAAAAATCGTAAGCCTAAACTATTTCTAAAATGCAATTTATACCGAAAAACAGAGACTCCATTCCAGCATTCCTTAATTTTTTATGGAGGGCGTGTAATGCGTATTGAAATAGTAGGTATAACATTTAAGAACTCCTTAAATGTACTCGGTAGCCCTAAATACAAAACTTTTACTTCTTCTGTAAATTTTACGTCACTGTTTCACCGGAGGTGCGGACTATGAATTAGGCTTTAATGTTTAGGGGTCGCCAGCTACATAGCAAAAATCCCAATATGTTCAAAGTATTTTTATTTTAACTAGATTTTATGCGACTAAACACTGTGAGGTACAAATTATTACAAAATATTTCCGCCATCTTGCGGCTCGAGGGGCGGAAGACAAGGGCTCCAAGTCTGCTATTTTAAATCATCTCTGTTGTGTGTCGATAGCACAAACCATGTCTAGAGTGTCAATGGCAGGATTTTGTACATTTGGTAGCAAGCTTATCAGTGGTTAGTTCTATTTTTAATCGATAAAATTTTTAAATAGCATGAGATTTTCCTAAAGAAAGAAAGAAGCCTGATATGTGATATATATAGCTCACGCCCTAGTCCCACATGTAGGGGTAGGCAGAGACCACGGAACGCCACTTTGCTCTATCCCGACACAACTCTGGAGCCTCACATACATCAAGTAACCTTTTCATACAACTTCTCTTATTATTGTCACTTCGGATCCCAGCCTTTTTGCGGACATCACTGATCTGGTCAATGTAAGCCCTTCTGGTACGTCCTATTAAAACTCTTCCATCCACATTCGCATCATAAATCTATTTGGTAATTCTTCTTACATCCATCCGCTCTTTATGCCCACAAAATTTCCTCAACGGTGTCATCTCCACTGCATTAATTCTACTTTCATGCTTCTTCTGCCATGTCCAAATCTCACTACCAAACGTCATTGTGGGAACCAGCAAAGCAATGTGTAAGGACATGTGTGTTTCTTGGGATAAGATGTTGCTCCCCATTAGACCATTTATGGCTCTATTTACTGCGTTACCCTTCTTTCAATGTCCTCATCAAATTTTCCATCTCTTATAAACATACTACCCAGATACACAAACTCATTTACTTTGATCAACAATCATACCTTGTATTTTAATCTTGCACACCGTCACCTTCTCATTTCTTTCGAAAACCATCACTTTAGTCTTCTCTGCATTAATCTTTACACCTCTCTTTCAAAACAACTCATTCATGACATCCAGCATTTTTTGCATCTCTCCCTCTGACGGCGCAGGGATCACTTGGTCATCAGCGTATACGTATTTGCACTCCATAATCACTCTCACGCAGCTCCTTCATACAGTTATAAATAAATATAGGCCTCACAAATATTTTTCTCGGCCTGGGAATCGAACCTTTGTGGCAGTCCAGTATGGTAATCGTTCGGCCACTGAGACAGTTATAATTATCGAGCTACTATTTTTTATAAAAAAAATGTATAGTAATTTCCATGATAGTTTTAGGAAGGCAACATCGATCGTTAGCGATAGGATGAATGAATGCCAATACTGGCATTCCACTGACACTCTCTTGAGACTCAACTGCCATTGCAACTAGATTTTAGCAAAATAACAAATATTGTAAAAAAAATGCAAAATAAACACAAGTACGGCCCCATATGGAGTATTGTTCACATCTCTGGGCAGGATCTCCCAAATACCATCTTGACCCACTTAACTCCATCCAACGTAGGGCTGTTCGTATTGTCGACGATCTCAAACTCGCAGACGGTATGGAGCTCCTTAGCCTGCGGAGAGACGATGGCTCTCTGTGTGTATTCCACTGTCTTTATAATGGGGAATGTTCTGAGGAACTTATCGAACTGGTGCTACCGCCTCGTTTCTACCATCGTACTTCCCGCCAAAGGAGTAGAGTCCATCCCCACATCTTAGATGCCTGGCATTGTAAGACCACGCGGGAATCTCGTTCGTTCCTTCATCGAAACTGCAAGATGTGGAATGATATTCGTCCTGAAGTATTTTCTTTGCGCTATCAAATGGGGTTCTTCAAAAAGCGCGTTAACAGGGCTCTCAAAGGCTGGCAGCGCATAGGCAGCTCATCTGATGTTGCAAATGTCCATGGGTGATGGTGACCATCTCCCATCAAGTGGCTCGTTTGCCCGTTTGCCTCCTTCTTTACATAAAAAAAAACTCAGTGGTTTATACAAAATTAGCAGACTTGAGACGTCAGGAGGCGGTGACATCAGGCCAGCGAAGACAGAAGTCGAGCGCGGTGAAATTTTGCGTGATTCGAGAGCGGGTTAGTAATAATAATAATAACGCACACACTTATAACCCCGCACTAGGGTTATTGCTGCGTTATAATAGTTAATAATAATTACGTAGTAACCCAATTAACTGATGTACCTTTGTATTGTGAAAACAATGAAACTGACAATGTGCTAGATATTTAATTACCTTATCTCAAACTGGGGAATTCCTTGTACTATTATTATCAGAGTGAAATTAACTCCGGGGCAATATCTAGAATAGATAGAACGAGAATCAATTTAGGTTTTCGCTTCCTAATTTAATCTGGAAACAAATAACTAACTGGACCCAGCTCGTTTATACCAAAGTAATTTCAAAAAAAAAAGAATGGGATTACAAAATTTATTTCAGTGCTAGTCTTAGGATCAACTCACACCGAGTCGAAGCGTCGCGTCGTCGTTCCTATTTTTCAACTACAACGCCTGGCGACACTCGCATTAGTGCGCCCGGATCACAGTGTGGTTGGCGTCTGATGCCTCACTGCGCCCAAGTAACGCGCGGCGGCGCGTGTCGACAAACTTTGTACCATAATGGGAAAATAGAGATGAATATGCTTATAGGCAAAAAACACGACGCTTCGCGACGCTTCGACTCTGCGCCAGTGTGAGTTGAGCCATAACCACAGTACAATAAATACAGTACAAGTGCTGAGCTTACGTGTCACGTGTGCTAACAGTTCGCGGAGTTCCGTGCCTAGAGCTCAGTCCGCCAGTTTCGCTTTGTACGTTATGGTCGTGTCAATTATTTAGCGCAAAAGCCTCGAAAATAGTAGAAAAATGGCTTGTTTCGCTATTTTGGAATGCAATAACGATAGTCGTACTTGTAATATTATCTATGTATTGTGGTGTTTTGTATCATCAGTAAGTGTTATTTTACTTAATTGTAATAAATTTTCAATTTTCTGTTTATAGTTATCATTTCTTTTTGTTACAAGAAACGAAGTAAACCTTATTCCGTTGAATACGGTCTTTTCTATTTTGGAGAACTAAGTTATCATCTGGAATTCGTCGTCGTTCAGCTATTAACCTCTAGGTGGCAGTACATGATTGAAATTTCTATATAAAATCAAAACATTGTAACTTGCAATAATAGATATTGATGGTATTGAACTTCCATTCACAGTTCAGAATTTGTTATTTATTTTTAAATTTGAAACTCGTAAATTATGAATGTGTGAGGTTTAGCGACGGTTCTGATAGTAATTGAGACTTGAGGCACTTCCATTGTATTTTTTCTTCCGTGGTCTTAACATTACACTCCTTACAATTTTGCAACTTTACTTACATGAATTTAAAGTTGAATTAATAAATGAAAGAAATGTTCCTTTTTATACCTTTGCTCAAAAGGTTGTAATTTCTATAGCGGAGAAACGTGCCTCTGTCCAATGGCAGACTTAAAATATCTTTATGTCAATTTAAAATTTCTTTTTCTTTCAGTTTCTTCATGTTTGGAATAAATTATGAAAATATCATATTTTAGTAGCAGTAGAGCTCCTTGGGAAGAAGTTCATCCAGGGAAGTCGATAGCTAGATAAACATTTTATTAAATACTGCCACTATACCTGTTTCTATTTGTAAATTCGGTGTTGGTGAAACTACCGACACATGGGACTTGTCAACTTTATAACTGTGTCTCGGTAACGGACGCAGTGTGCCCTTGAGGTCTCTGCGATTAAAACTCTAAGTGGCATTGCAAATGTTATGGGTAGGCTAGGCGTATCCCTACGATACGCACGACGCGTCGACGGTCGACAGTATGACCATTATTCATAATAAAAATAGAAAGTACTATATCATTAAAAGGCTCTAGAATGAATGAAATGGGCGTTTGTATAGCATTTGTTCAAGTAGTACAAGGTATAAGGGCCGAAATGCCTGTAATGATTGCTCTTTTCCTTAATGACCTCGGGAATGAGCACTCTACCGGATAATGTATTTTACTAAGTATTGGGAAAACTTATTTATAACGTATACCTCTACCATTAGCCAACAGTGTCGTTAGTCGCTTATAATCGCGCAAAATAAATTTATAGAAAATTTTATTTGTCGTAGTCGTTAGGTGCGCTGTACATTTGCCATACGAAATTGTCTCATACATAGGTAGTCTGTGGTAGACTAAATGTAATTCGGTGTAGTTCGTGTACCGTAAGAGATGAGAGATAGATAATTGAAATTAGCGTTTCCTTTTATTATTTCCTATTAAAATGTATCTGGGATTAGTAAAACTAGATCTACAACCTCCTATGTTGTAAAGTAAAATCAACGTAACTGACATTTTTCAAAGAAAAAAACTGGCATATATCTCGAAAGTTACCAAAATGCAAATTCGTTAGTTATGACAAGGAGGGCAGCACGATGGTCGCTGACCTTCGTAGAGAAGTGGCACACTAAGAGAAAGATTTAGCAGCACAAGAACAATTTAAATTTTTCGTACAACTATTTTACGTTTTCGTCTACGAATATCATTCATAGTAGAGGTGTACTCTTGACAAATCTTTATTATTTGGGTAACACAATTAACACACAAGATAAAAACAAAAGAGGGCAATATAATTATTTATAGTCTTTTCTTTTAGGTGAAAACTTTTGGGACGGCAGTGACTCAGTGACTTGGCAAGTGTGTGAATGACGGCGATGATGACTTCGTTCGTTTAACGACGTCGTAAATGACCGCATTAGACGTTAGTTTGACGTCCTCGAGTTGGTATGTTTAACCTATATAGAAACTAGGAAAACAGAAATTTTGTAAGGATAAGTATCCTTATCAGCTGAAAGCGTTGTCTACGGACCTCCTCCATTTGTTACCTTCTTTACATAGGTGTGTCTTGAAGGAATGAAAAACATTTATGTGCTACGTTAAATGAGATCACAGAAGAATTTCTGCTGTCTTGCGTCTTTCGCTCGCATAAATTTTTCATGCACTTTTGAATGAATGGATGAGGAAGTGAGGGAGTGTATAAAAGAGTTAATAAGATAGAAAATAAGAAAGGAGAATGGACATCAATCTGTGAGACTCCTGCGGAAAAACCGCACCACGTAGAGAAAGAATCCTCATTACGTATGCGCTGCCAACGTCAACAAAGGTAGCTTCGGAACCAATCAATAGCTGCTGGAGATATGTTAATTGAACATAGTACTCTCAATAACAGGGTATAGTCAACATTACTAAAGGCATTACTGGAATCAAGCAGCATCAGAACAGTCAGTAGCTGGTTGTCCATGCCCACTTTCAAATCTGGTGTATTTTAGGCGACATCAAATCTTATTGTAAACTGAGACTTGTACGCCGAGGTTCAACTCTCACGGAGTGTGGCAAGAGCTACAGTAAGTTACCACTAGATAGCGCCACGTGCATTTTAAAACGAGCAGTCGTTTTGTTACACCGCTTTCCATATTATGAACTAATAAAATATTTAACAAATATGAAGAACATTGGTGACGAGTGGTGTAATGTTTGTCTTGCCTTTTTTACACGGGTCAATAACGTAATCTTTTATTACTTATAGACAATCGCAATTGTGTAAGGCTCCAATTTAGCGTTAAGGAGCAAATTTGGTTTTCTTGGATACAGGCAGGAAAGGAAGACGTATCTTCCGTTATTCGTATTGTATATTCAAGAATATTGATTAAAAAAAAAAAAATCCTTGTTAGGAAATATTCAAGTACAATTCAAGTAAGTTTATTTACTAATAAATAATGTCGGAGAAATAACCTTTTTCCTTATCTGAAAAGATTTTGACAAAGCATTTTGCTGGCGTAAAAATCGGAAATGCCTAGAGTGGCCCATTATCGGCATAGAAAGAAACGAATGCCTGCCATCCGTTACAGCTTCAGGCTTGGAGTTCATATGGAAATGGTCTAAGTATTGGAAAATTGAAATGATCTTCTTTTTTTAAAGTCGAAGAAAACAAAAGGTGATAAATATTTAAAGTGTAATTGTTTCAACGGAATAAACCACCAGAAGTATACCAGGATATTTGCAACTTTATTCCCTTGAGGTTAGAGCATCGGTAATTGTAGCAGTTGTAGCAATTATTAGCAGTAGAGCTCCTTGTAAAAGAGTTCGTCCTGGAAAGTACTGCCACCTTACCTATTTCCGCCGCCAAGCAGTAATGTCAGCATTACTGTGTTCCGGTTTTGAAGGGTAAGAGTACTGGTGAAATGTCAAAAAAAGTGAAATTGAAAAAAACAAAAGACAAAAATTGCATAAATATTAAAGATAATAATTAAAGGTGATAAATTAAGTTCTTAAGTTTTCGCGATTGTTACACATAGGAAATGAAACTATTTTTCCGGATTTAAATCGAGTATATTTGTTTTGTCAAACTTATGACTGTAGTACTAATTAATATGTTTTAGTTTATTCTAATTTCTATTAATAATTAATAATAAATTTAACTTAATAAAAATTCACTCAATAAAATAATTTGTAAAACTTAATGTAGCGTAAATTGGACTGTTTTCTTTGTAAAATTTAAAATAAGGTATTTAATTACTAACTATTGTAACTATAGTGAAAAAATGGGGCGGTTTGCATTAATATTAGACATAACTGGTTGAAGACTGTACCACCTCAGTCAACCGTGACCATGGAACCTGTAAAGGGCCCGAAACGTCGGTTTGTTTGAAAAAACAAATATACGCGATTTAAATCCGGAAAAATAGTTTCATTTCCTAGGTGATAAATTAATATTGGAAGTGCTTATTATAACGACTGCTATGATATAATATTGTAAAATTTTGCATGTCGAAAATGGCACAACACGCTTGTACATATGAGACAAAGTATTATGCACTATTACCATCACCAATACCGTGTTTGCTTGCAAATAAACCATTTTCGTTTCATCAGGCGCACGACTTGTTCGTTCCGGTACTTGATATTATATAAAAACAAAATATTTATTACCAATACATCTGTATTCATCGTGTAATCTTGCCATCAGACGGATGATCATGAGCATGTGGATTACGTGATTCGTGGCGTATAGAGAGAACTCCCCAGCAGGAGCCCCTTCAACTGTAGCTGAATTTCAAATTACTTGATCCAGTTCCAGGTAAGACTCTGCACATTTTAAGACGTCTCATTGAGTCAGGGATAGTCAGTTGCCCTGCCAGCAGGTTAGGGTGGTAAAATAAACCATCTAATTGAAAATAAAGGACAACGAAAATGTCGACACAAAAAAAACAGAATCTATATCAAGTTTTACTATTCCGTCATATCGGAAAACATATTGTGGACCCTCTAAGATACGATAATTTGTCCAAGGCCATCAGAAATTTATTTCACGACGCGTCTTTTAAAAATAGGAACCTGAAATGGCTGCCGGAGACGTAATTTTATAACGTTAGTGGGTTGTTGTCACTGTCGATTTCCAGCTGCCACAATCGTATATAACGGGACGCGGTAATACACATCCTACGACGCAGGTGTAAATGAAACTAGACATACGTGATAGATTTCTAGTTGAATCAAAATCTTCATGATAGAAAAAGAAAGTTAGGCCCTATACATTGACGAGAACATGAGGAAACTAATTCGGAATTGAACTTCATTGTATACATACACATATATATGTCTGTGTACATTTTACAGTATTATGTTGAACTTTGAGCCTTATAGCGTTCTTACTACAAGCGACATAGATTTGAAGTTATTAAAATCTTAAGTGTCAAGCTTGACATGCTCTTAACTTTGTACCACAATTATAGTTATATTGTTCTAAACGCATTAAAAACATTTTTCACAAAACAGTGCCATAACAAGCAGGCTGAATTACATTCACAGGCTTTTTCATTACATTACCGCGTGGTGGGTTTAATTGCACTGTACTTCTCTTATACATTAAGATTTTAATGCTCCAAAAATTTGAATTATTAGTTCATACAAGTTCAAAAAACCCGATATTTGCAAAATCTGTAGTGTAATGAAGCGATATTTATTCATACAGAAACAAACTATCATTTTATTTATTTCCTTGCAAATGTGACGAAAAACGTTGTGTATAGCACAGGCGGTAATATATTATAAACCTCGAGTTATTGATAGACTCTCGTTACCTAATAGACTCTCGTTACAAATTTCTTATTTACCGCCCTTCATATACAATGTACTGTTTAATATACAGTAAGTACAATACAGTTACATAGCTTGTATAAGATAGTTTTTAAAATAATTATTTTTCTTAATTAAAATATGTACTGGGTACACGTAAAGTAAAATAATGACGACCTCAGTGGCCGAACGGTTTGCGTAGTGTGTGCTGGACGAGGAGGTTCCTGGTTCGATTCCCAGTAGGCCCAATTTGGGAAATGAATTTTTCTAAATTGGTTCTGGTCTGGTGTTCTATAATAAGATTCCGATTGATATTCAAAATTTGCCATGACGAGGTTTAAAATTTGAATTGTGAAACAAAAACTTTATACTGTAAAGGTTATTTATAAAACTTCTGCGTACTTACGGACTTTCAGGTATTGTCGAACTACGATATTTAAATTAAATATTGTGATGACAAATGCATTCAAATGGATATTTATAAAGAGCAACTCCTAGAGTTTGTTGCTCGTTTTTCTCAGGGGACAGTAGCCTCTTACGAAAGAGCAGTAGGGTTTAATCAGTATGAAGAATTCAAGTGTATTTGCTTACCTATGAAATAAAAATTATTTGACCTTGACTTTGACTTTGTGTTGTGGATAAGTGCCCTGGAGCGAATTCCGTTACTCTGGTGCTCAAAGGCAATGTTTGAGACGACCAGGTGCTTTTTTTAGCGTTATTATTACATTACATTATTTATACGTAATAATCGAAATAAAACAATATTTGACTACGTTACATTGAAATGGGCGATAAGGCCATTTTGACAAAGTTATTGTACAGTATAATCCCATTACCAGTTAAATACACGGATTAATGACGTAATAAATAACGTTATATTTGGATCGTGTGATGTTCTCACAAATCGATGGCCTTCTAGAATGGCCGCGTATTTCAAAACTACTAACTAAATTTATCAGGAATCGTGGGTTCGAATCTGGGCTCGCATTACGTAGTAATTGTTAAGTAATCTGTGCCTCTGAGTTTCTTGGAATATTGTGCGAAATTTAGTTTGAAATTTACCTTGAGCTCTTCGGTGAACGAAAAAGGCGTGATTAAACCTGCATGTCGACGAAGGTTCGTAACCCTTGGAAAACGCTTGAAGTCCCCAACGCGCACTGGGCCAATGTGGCGGACTATGGCTTAAATCCTCACTTGAGAGGAGAACCATCCCCGGCAGTGGGACTTATACATATGGGTTGATGATGAACTTTATTGGAAAGATGGTTTATAAAAGCTTGAGGCTGAAAAGTGACGTAACTGGCGCACAAAGTCGAGAAACGACATAGTCATCATTATCAGCGTTTCGGTCGAAAAACTTCTACTGCTAGCCATAAGCACACCCCGGACACTCCATACAACAGTTGAAAGTTATTTACCTACTATTACTACATACAGCAAGGCGCTATCTGTGTGGCAGGGTTACCTATCACTTTATCGTGCGTTTTCGTGGTAGCGAAAATTATAACGCGAATATGTTATTCTATTAATAGAATCCTAATAATTACATAGTATTATATTTTTAATTAATGAAAAATATAACTAACTGGAATAATCCAGAAGTTTATTATAAAAAAGTGAATTTAAAAGCACCTGAAATGTTATATTTTGGACTGGTATTTTTAAATAAGGTAACCAAGGTATTTAAAATTGTATGTCCAACTTTATCATTACTTAATTAACAATTATATTAACTTCATATTTATCAGCAATACAAATTGTCTCATTATATTGATGTAATCAATCTGTATTATATATTACTATGCAATAAATAAATGAAGAAAACCATAACTGAATGAGTCTCGGACATAAGTTTTTTTACTTACCTCGTTTCATCTTTCGGAAAATGAAAGAAACTCCTCTCTTTATCCCGTTTAGATGTTGATAAACAGCCATACACAGCACAACTCACGACTATTATAAATAGTAACGTACAATGATGTTATATATTGACGTACAAGATTCGTAACAATATCAAAGCCGTCTTGGTGCGAAAACGGCTTGCCGACAGCCTTGCTGTCGTTCAGTCAATGTGACCGTCAATGTGCGGGGCGTGGTGTGATATCTAGGGAGGGGCGGGGAGTGTCCATTTTCGTTACTTTTTTGTTCTCTGACGTAGGCTTCCCCCAAAAGATCGCCGCAATACAGCTTACATCTAGCGGATTGCCGCAACCTTCTTAAGGACATCGGTTCACCGAGAATCTCTGACCCCATCAGCTATGTGTTCAGCGAGCAATGTGTCCCGCCCACTGCAACTTAGTAATGTAATTCTTTGGGCTATGTCGGTTACTCTGGTCCTTTTCTGGATATCCTCATTTCTCATTCGATCTCCGAGGATAGTCCTCTCTATTACCCTATCGGATGACCTTTTAGCCTTCTCATGAGGCCCACAATGAACAACCACATCTCGGCGCCGTAAGTCAGCCCTGGCAACACACACTGATCTCGTACAGGTCCCACGGCTTTTTGCTTTGAACGGGAGCTCGGTATCTTAGTGACAATAAAATTTATATAATACACGTAAAATGTATATTTATGAATGTAGCTGTCTAATAAGTGCAATAAAAATTACGCATTTTGGTTAGCGCGATTATTCTTGAAAAGAAGTGAATATTTGAAAAGATAGACGAAAAGGAGACGTCTTGTTTTTCTTACTTCAATTTTATTCGCCCTCACTAATAAACATTTCCGACAATGATAAAGTTCTAGAAGTACCTACACATTATAGAAGTTAAGGAAAGAAGCTTTGAGAATTTGTCAAAAAAAGATGCGTCGTAATTTAAATATTTTCGTACTTTTTGACCAACGACGTATAATTAATTTATTTTGCCGTCTTAAAAAACGGAATAAGTTCCGTTATTTATATTCGAATCCGCTCGTTAGCGGACAGTGAGTAGGAGGCTAATAAATACAAAAAGTAGATTAAAAAATACACTGATGGGACATGAGGTAAAAAATTCTTTAAATAAATTATTCGCATCCATCCTCGGTTACAACTTCATTTACCATGAAGAGAGACTGTGGGCGTAAATTAAAAAAAATGAAATCGAACATACATACATATGTAGCAGCGGTAGATCTCTTTGTGAAAGAGTGGGTCCAGGAGTATTTACTCCTACCACACATGTTTCTGCCGCCAAATAGTAATGTGAGCCGTACTGTGTTCCAACCAAGCGTTTAATGAGGGCGCGTTTATTTCACACGAATTTCATCGCGCGAAAGCCGCGAGTCTGGCTTGTCCGTGGTCTACGCGGCGGCTGCGCGACTACCGCACGGCTCCCGCGTGACGATCGCTCGATTATGTTATTCCGAGGAATTTAAATGGTTTTGCCTAGTAAATAGTGTAGTAGTGAAAATGTGGTAGCCGGACGATTACCGCGCGGCGATCGCACGAAAACTTCGTCGTGTAACTGGGCGCTAAGAGAGATGCCACAAGGGCGCTGCCGGTGTGCGTTGCATGGTCGCTGCGCAACGATTTCAATACACTGAGTGCCACACGAGCAATGCCGTGTCGCAATGTAACACCGCTTGCCATATATAAATCTATGCCGCTTGCTTACGCACCGCAGCATCCCTGCCCTCTTCGTCTCCTTCCTGGCTCACTTGTCCGCGTTTCGTCACCACGCGCCGTTTCAACGCACCATGTGGCATGACGGACATGTAGTATAGACTTTTTTTATAATATCAAGTGACGGGACGAACATGTCGTGCGCCTGATGGTAACACGCCTGTACCTAACAGTTGCAGTGCCATTCAGAGCTTTAAATCGCTAAGATATGGAGCCGAGGCAACGGGTGCAGTAGGAAAGCTCGGAGTGGCACTGCTACTACCATGACTTGTTCGTCCCGTCACTTAATCATAACAATAAAAATTTTGTCGACATTTGTTTACTGAAAACGTTCCTTTATGAAATCGGTCAACAATTGTGTCTTCTTCGTCACGAGTAAAGAGGAAGATACCAATAGTTATTTAAAAAAATTAGAACTGAGAAAGCGCGTTCTTACATATTAAATTATGTACATCTACATTGTTGAATAAGATAGTTTTCCTTGTAATCTCTCTCAAGATGACAAAGCGGTAAGTACTTACACAAGTAGATTTGACATGGAACGAAATAAAAGTTAATGCGTAGACCAAGTTGAAGGTGGAAAGAGAAAAAGAAACGGAAATGAAATTACAAAGACGTTTGCTATGTTAGGCTATGTTCATATAAAACAAACTTGAAAGAAGTCGGAAATAAATAAAGTTTTGCTTTGAGTAAGTAGTTAAGGAAACATTTGGTAAGTAACATTTCTAATTGTTCTTGTGATTTATCACAGTCAAAGTCAAAAATTTATTCACAAAGATAACACAGTAGCCAGCTTATAGGTCCATGTATAAGATCATTACCAAATTACAAGAAATACAAAGTTAAATTTGAAGCAATAATTTTAAACGATTTTCGCGGTCGGGTAGTTTGCACACCGGTTTGTGTCGCCATCTCTGAGATCCCGGGTTCGATCCCCGATCGGGTCAATGTAGAAACTAACTTTTCTATATTGTCTCGGGTCTGGGTGTTTGTGGTACCATCGTTGTTTCTGAGATTAATAACACAAGTGCGTTAGTTACTTTGGGATCAGAGCAACGTATGTTTTTTTTTGTATAATATCTGGTGACGGGACAAACAAGTCGTACGCCTGATGGTAAGTTACATGCCTGTCCATAACAGTTGCAGTGCCACTCAGAGCTTTAAATCGCAAAGATTCAGATACCCCTCAGGGGGCACTATAACTGCCTCTATAGCCGAACGGTTACAATGACGGACTGCCACGCAGAGGGCCCAGGTTCGATTCCCGGGCCGGGAGAAATATTTGTATGGCCTACATTTATTTATGTCGAGAGTTTGGGTGTAATTTGTGGTTGTGTATGTGTGTGTCCATGGCACCTGCGACACAGGATTTCGCTAGTGCAGGGCTATGTTGAGTGTGTGCGTTATTATTATTATTACTGCGCCCGTCCCCCTGAGACATATTAAGTTGATAAGTCCCATGTTACAGGCACGTAAAGTAGTTACAATACAATATGGACTAAATGAACAACACTGTTAACTAATAGCTATTGTTGACTTACAATTAACAAAAATAAATTAGCTTACTATAAAAAAATTCATTATGCCGTTTTTGTTTTGATAATATGGGTAAATTTGAAACATTACTACAAAAACCAAACTAATAGTTTATAAAATTAACGCACTCAGAATTGCAAACATCTTAGGGATTCTGCTACTACGCCCCTCACCCTGAGACATAAGTTGACAAGCCCCATGTGTCTGTAATTTCGCCAGCACACTTACCTTTCAAAACCGAAATGCCCACAAAACCGCTTGGCAGCAGAGATAAGTACGGTGGCACTACTTCCCCGGGGGCCTACCATAACCTTTCCAAAAACAATCTTATTTCAACGTAAGCTTCGTTCATCGTGTCATGACGAACCTGTCAACCAAGTAATATATTATTGTAAAAGGGATTGAAAGAACGAATGATTTCCCAATATTGTCTATTCCTTACTAAAAATAGGAAAGAGATAACGCTATGTGAACTATATAATGCCATCTCTTTCTTTTTTGACGTTCTGAATCATCTTATCGTGGTATAATGTTTAAATACTTAATGTTATTTACATTCAGAGAATTTTGACTGTTAAAAGAAGAAAAGTATGTAACAATAAAATCTATTATAATTACGTTGTTTTCAATCATTTTTCCGCACTTTCATGAAGAAAAATAAATAAAACAAGCCGTCTTGATAGTCACGTTGTGAATTTGGAATTTTAATCTAATGTCAACTGTTAGCTTCGCCAAGGAGCACATAGATGGCGCTGTCATAATTTTACGAAATAAACATCGCGTATTTTTATTTAACGGAGAAATTATTTCCAATGTGCTATTAAATAAAAAATAAACAAAATATTGAAGAGATATATATACATAAATAAGTTGAACTTAACTTTTAATTATTAAAAATCAGTATTTAGGCAATAAAACTGGAAATAATATTGTTTAGATTGCATCCGTGTAACTATTTTAAGATTGCTAAATTTGACATAAGAGCAATATTACTTTGATGTTAAAGTCGTGTCATGGTACGCACTAAGTGAATGAATAGTTACAAAGCTGCCAATAAAACATCATAGTTTTAACATTACAATAACCTTACTTTAAGCGCGTTATGGTACGAAATGTGAATGTAAAGTTAATAATATTGTTTTAAGAGGTTGTGGTAGGCCCCCTGAACTCTGTCACAAAGAGCTCTACTGCTACAAGAAGTGCTACAATGAGTGTCCATTTTCGAAATAGTAATAAATAGACCAATGTGGTATTCTAAAATGAATTACTATTTAGACTGTAGTCGACGTGTAGCACATGAGCGATGTGTCACACACAAGCGCGCATTGACAAGAACACAGGATCGCACAACATTATCCAATTATGTTTACTATGTACCTTGTAAACTAGATAATGTATTAAACAAACACATTGTTCTTACCCTGCGTATGGTAATTTTGTTTATTTAACGCACGAAGGACGGCGAGTAAATGTCACAAGTTACCCTACTCCGTGAGTGATCGTATCTAGTTACGTAAACTTACCGTAGCTATTATTTTTACTGAAAACTTTTATTTATTATAATACAATAAAGATATTTGTTATATTGATTGACATTAACATATTACCCCACACACTTCCTACAGGGTCATTTAGGTTTTTAGTCTTTGAAATTGCGTAGGATTGTGTCATCAATAAGTCATCAATAACTTTCAGACGTCGAAACCGCTAGATTGGTTTACTTCAGTTACTTTCACAGTCTATTGACATACGGCATTTTGCTTTGGGGTAATGCCGCCGATATCAATAGAATCTTTGTCCTGCAGAAACGTGCAGTTAGGGCAATTTACAATCTGGGCCCCAAAGTATCTTTGAGAGATAAGTTTAAGGAAATTAACATTCTTTACACTAGCCTCACAATACATTTATGAAAATGTAATTTATGTTAAAAGGAATAGTAATTTATTTATGAAAAATAGTGACAGACATAACATTAATACGAGGAATAGAAATAAACCAGCTTTTCTTGATAGTCGTCTTCACAAAGTCAAAAAATCATTTAAGGGGCAATGTATACGCTTCTATAACAAGATTCCGGTTGATATACAAAATTTGCCTTTCACGAGGTTTAAAACTATAGTGAAACAAAAACTTTATACTAAAGGTTCTTGGATAACAAAAATCCGTGGTAGTAACCCGTTTAGCTCATGGAGGTAGTCTCGATCTCTGATGTTTCAAATAAAAATAAAAAAATATTGTAAATGCTATTTACAAAGAGCAACCCCTAGAGTTTCTTGCTCATTCTTCTCAGGGGAATCTGCCTTACGAATGAGCGGTACGGTGACGATTTCAAGTGTAATAATGCTTACCTATGAAATAAAGATTATTTTGTGTTTGAGTTTGAGTTTGAGGCTCCTTATAAATATTTAAAAAAATAATATTGATAGTGTGTGGCTCGTGGAAAAGATCCTTAGGTTCAGCGTACCGAACGTTTATTGCAACAGGCGACGTGTTGTGCCCCTCCTGGCAAAAGAGCCCTCACACACGAAACTGCAGCGACAATCGCCCATACTCCGTGCGACTGCACTCCTCAACGGGTTCCCTACTTGAGATCGAATGCCGTTTGACCTAGCATTAATTGCTTGAAAACGTTTGCGCGATTGTCCATTTGACTAAAGAATCGTGAGCTTTAAGGTTTGCCACATCGATGCATCAAAGTCTCGAAAGAACATTTGCTCTAACGATCAACAGCCAAAAAAGTGATTTATCGAACAAATTTGTTATATGTCGCATTTTGTATTTTTTTTACATTTCAAGGATTTTTCTTATTTTGCGTTGTAAAAGGCAATACAGAATCTATTATCAATTGTTGATGCAACAATGTTAATTTGATGAAAGTTGCAAACTAACCACATATATTATACAAAGTTCAACAATAGAATATAGGATATGAGAGTCATAGTAAAAAACACGGAAGAAAATAAAAACAATTGAAGTGCTTTAATCCTCGATTACTATCTGAACAGCTGTCGCTAAAAGTCGCATATTTATAATTGTAACCACTATGAAATATTGATAATGATTGGTCCTACTTTCTCATTTAAAAAGAAGTAACAAATTTTGAACTGTTGAATACCTATTAATGCAAGTTACGACGTTTTGATTTTATATTGAAACTTTTATCAATATGCTGCCATCTAGCGCTCAATAGCGACGACCAATTCGAGATGTTTGCTTCTAAAAAGAAGCGTCCATATTACAGCATGTAAGGATTACTTTTTTGTCTTGTAATAAGAAAAATATTACGATAAACAGAAAATTGAAAAGTTATTAAAATTAAATTAAATAACACTTAACTATGATATGAAACACCACCACGGACAAATATTACGGGTGTGACTAACATTTTTGTACTCCAAAGTAGCAAAATGAGGTGCTTTTCAACGATTTTCGAGACTTTTCGCGAGATAATTGACAACCATAACGTACAAAGCGAAAATGGCAGACTGAGCGCAAGTGCGTGATACTCCGCATACTGTTGTCACACGTACCACGCGTATTAAGCACTTTTTGTTCTGTTGTAAAAAAGATACGAGGCCCTAGCCGCTACAGCAGAAACGTGGTGAAAATCTCCATAATACTGCTGAGGCTCTGGCGTTTAGATACTTTAGAAAGCTGTACCTACTAACATCATGTACAATGTAATTATATAATGCCTTGTTTGTTAAGTGGAGTGTGAAATGACTGTTACATTACAGGTGGACTTGTAAAATACTAACAACCTCACTGGACTATATTGCTAACATCATAAATAATAACTTATAAGAATAATGTTATAGTATGTTTATCGTGTTCAACGCGCTTATAGAGAAAATATAATACTTCGCAAACTGTTTGTCTTCCTTTCTTCGGTAATTGCGATTATGATCGTAATGAAAGCGATAGAGCAAGTGCAAAGAAAGCGTAAAAGTTACGCTTACGGTTTTTATATAGTTATTTCTTTTTATACAAGATGCTTTATGCGAAACTTTGTTGTTAAGAATTCGAAAAAGAAGGAAATATCTAGTGACGTAATGTTACGTATTAGGTCTATATATTTTCGAGATAAAATACAATGTGTTGATTTGCATTCTCGCCATATTTACAGACGTCATTCCTATATACGAAACTGAATCCAAATCACTAAAAAAATAAATCGAAAAAAAAAAATTCCTAAATTCTTGTTTTTTATTTGATTGCGGTAACTATGCTTGATCCAAACGTCATTGACTTGCACTACACGTGCCACAGGTACCGGCAATCACTTGAACAATGACCTACGCGCAGAAAATATGCATTTTAGATCTATTTAGCGGTAGGGTACGGGTAGGGACGGGGGGAGTATCGTATCGAGCGTGTGATTGGTAGATCATGAGGCGACCTTACGTATTGCGTCTACGTTCCGCTGACATCGCGCATACGTTCTAGCTTCTCACGAAATGCCATGTGGTTTGGTATGTAAACAAGAGTTAGTGCAAAAAAGAACCGCTACCAGATTCAGGTAATCAAGTGCCTTCTTATGGCATGATGTGAAACGTTTAGTGTACGCAGAGTACGAGTGTCGAAGAATTGCGCGCAAAGATCGTCTCTGGTTTCTTTCTGCTTTTTCTGTTGTGAAGAATGTCCTAAGTTGAAACGAAGCTCTGCACAGCTGTGGAGCTAGGTAGTTCGAGCAATACTTTCATGTAACCTGAAGTTGGTACCAAATCTGCGTTACAAAAATCTTTTTTCAGTCAACTTTTCTAACTAATGTAAATTATTAAACATAAATAATGTAAATAGTTAATAAAAAAAACAATACTAGTACACAAACATAATTTAAAAAATAGGTAAATAAGCGATCGAGAAAGGTTACGTACATCTCGGAGAAGCGAGTGGCGGAGTCACTGTCCTACGCGGTGAATACACTTGGGGACAATTTTATAAAACTTTCCTAGATACATTTAGCCAGAATATTTTGTTTCAATCATTTTTGATTGAGAGAGATCGTTTAGCTTTATTTCTATTATTAATTTCTTAAATATGGCGACAATGCAAATCAACACACTATATAAAATAACGCAATTATTTAGATAATAATATGTCAGTTGTCATGTGCGACATTTCTTTTTGTTTCATAACTTGCTCCCTTGGGGGCACAGGCCGTTTACAAATCACCAATTCTATTATTGTTAGCCATTAGCCATTTGGCAAAGCTGTGGAGTGAAACAGGCGTATTATAACAATAAATTATAAATTTAGTCAATGCGCCGAAATGGTCCAAGTTAAGAACATAAATTAGACCTTTATATATTCTAATATTAATGTTTAGCGTAATTGGGTGTTTGATAGTTGGCGCAACTATTGGTTTAATAAGGTCGTTCTGTATTCAACGGACATCGTGGAGTTGGATTTTGTTAGGAAAAATTAAGTTGTGACCATGGAATATGTAAAGAGCCCGAAACGTTGGTTTGCATGGAAACAAAATACGCGAAATATATAGGTTTTTTTTCCAATGTGTAACAATCGCGAAAACCTAAGATAGTCATACTTTGTTCCCTTGATATAACAAAACCACATGTGATCTTAGGTTAAAATTGCTTGTATCACATGAAAGTCATAAAAATACGAACTACATATAACAAGTTAACTATATGTGAAGGTTTATAGGGCTCCTATTATAGCATAAAAAAGTTATAGACTACTTTCGTTCTTAGAATATTTAAACCTCTGTCGTGACAAGTTGTCATTTTGCATATGTGGCCTTATTACGCCCCTGTCGTGTCAAACCAATACACTGTAAAGTCACTTACAGTGTTTTGATTTAACAGCACTCATATGATTTCCCTAGGCCAAATCTATTTCCTGACATTTCAACTTTGGAGGTATTAGTGTTTTTGAATGAGATATTAAATACTAAAATACGCTGTACATTTTAAAATTTAGTAATTATTTTGACATAATACGGTGCGCAGCAATATAGTCTGGTGTAACAATTACGTGCGCGAAATGCAGGGGCCTACCATAACCTTTCCAAAACAATCTTATTTCAATGTAATCTTAAAGTAAGCTTATTATAATATTACTCATATTCGTACCATGACAAACCTGTCAACCAAGTAATGTATTATTGCTAAAGTGATCGAAAGAACGAATGGTTTCCCAATATTGTCTATTCCTTACTAAAAATAGGAAAGAAATAACGCTATATGAACTATATAATGCCATCTCTTTCTTTTTTGATGTTCCGAATCGTCTTATCGTAGTATAATGTTTAAGTACTTAATGTTATTTACAAGTATGTAACAATAAAATCTATTAAAATTACGTTGTTTTCAATAATTATTCCGCATTTTCATGAAGAAAAATAAATAAAACAAGCTGAGTTTTGATAGTCACGTTGTGAATTCGGAAGTATAGTTTTGTGTCAACAGTAAGTTTCGCCAAGGAGCATATAGATGTCGCTGTTATAATTTTACGAAATAAACATCGCGTATTTTTATTTAACTAAAAATTATTTACTATGTGCTATTAAATAAAAAATAAACAAAATATTGAAGAGATATATATAAATAAATAAGTTCAACTTAACTTTTAATCATTACGAATCAATATTAAGACAATAAAACTGAAAATAATATTGTTTCCATTGCATCCGTGTTTTAAGATTGCTAAATTTGACATAAGAGCAATATTACTTCTATGTTAAAGTCGCGTCATGGTACGAACTGAGTGAATGAATAGCCACAAAGCTGCCAATAAAACATCATAGTTTTAACATTACAATAAGCTTACTTTAAGCGCGTTATGGTGCGAAAAGTCAATGTAAGGTAAAATAAAAAAGGTAAAGTAATATAGTTTGAAAAGGTTGTGGTAAGCCCCCTGTACAGTGTTGCGGGGCGTCTGAGTTAGCGAAAACTCTCAGATCGCGCAAATATCTCAGGGGGAGTCTACTAACATTTGGCCCCCCCCAAAATTTAAAAAATAAAAAACGACATCCTATCGTGTGGAACCAAAACACTGCAAGGTTCAATACAATGTTTTGTAATTTCATAACAATAAACTCTTTCAGCTGTTAGCGAGAAAATAGAAATTTATTCGTTTTCAATAGAAATAACTTATTTTTTAAAGAAAAATTATAATAAGAAATCTATATTCTTTAATACCTAACATGCATACAACGTAAGGTATCTTAATTTTTATGTTATTGACCTCAAAAATTACAAAAAAACAACCGAAAAATCCTTTACGTAGCTTTTTCTCAAAATACTGTTTTTGATATTACAGTCACGGTAAAACAGATTACTTAGAAATAGACAAAATTCTTTTTATGAAGACAAATTTATTAAATCTAACAACACGATCCTCTCCCTAAGTCGCTAGAGAATAATTACTTGATAATAGTAAAAAAACGTCTCAAAAGAGTATTTTAGTTACAAGACAGAAATATTTAATCCAAGAGCAAATTCATTTACTTCAAGTCACAAAGCCACTCTAGATTCAACAAAATATTTATTTGTTATTAGAAATGTCCGATTTTGATTTGAAAAAAAAAGAATGAAAAAATTGAGAGGTACTTAATTATTTGACTGAAGATTTTGTTTTCTAATATCAAAAAGAGTAAAACAGGGTTATGGACTCAACAGTATGTCTCACTGGCGTGATAGCACACAGTTCAGTGCCAACTCTTCAAGTAGCAGTCATAGGACAGAATCTTCTAAAAAACTTGAGGACCATTCAGTGCCGTATAAATGCTACAGCGACAGAAAGCACTAACAATCTCAAATATATGAGATGACTTTATACTATTGAAGTTAACAAAACGATAGCGCGTTTCAGAGTACAACTGATGCCATCTAGCAGTGGCGTGATGGAACCAATTGCATGTTAAAGTTGTGCTTGTTACAAGTGTAGTTTGATTTCATGCTGAAACCAAATTTCTTAAATTATGACTATAAATAACACCCTAACAAACTAGGGATACTACGTATTGTTTCTTTGGATAAATGACTTTATGATTTTTATGATTACAAGCACAAGTAAAAGTAATCGTTACCGGGTGCGCCTTCGGCGACATGTCACGACAACATTGACTATGAAAACGCAACGAAATGTTGCTTTAAGAATATACTCTAGAATTTAGAATATTAATCTGAATAGCAAACTACTTCTTTTTTTATTTAAGAATATATTTTCTTAAAATACACCCCAAGAAATTTTGAATCCATTTAAGATTATTTAAATTTGATGTAAGAGGTAAAAATTTCTTGATGTAAGTAATGTTCAATTAATTGATTAGAAATGAAATAAAATCTTGAAGTGAACGTATTTGTCTAAAAGTTAGAATAAAGTTAAGAGTAAAATTGTATTAGAAAAAGATAAGCAGTATTTTTGTAATGACAATATTTTATAGGCACATGGGACTTATCAACTTGTTTCTTAGGGACACGAGCGCAGTGGCAATGTTCCTCAGATATTTCTGAGTGGCACTGCAACTGTTATGGTTAGGCTTGTCGCTTACTACTAGACACATGCCTTGTTCATTCTGTCACTGTATCGTAATAACCTAACCTCCGGCTGAAAAACCAACCTCAAAACTAATTCATCCCTTAGTTTACCACCCTTAGAGGTGGAATATTTTCTTCAAATTTAAATGGAACCACTTCTGACGTATTCTCTTTCCAACAAAAAAAGAATCATCAATATCGGTTCACAAAGGGTTATCGCGTAACATACATACAAAAAAAAAACATACAGACGAATTGAGAACCTCTTCCTTTTTTTGAAGTCGGTTAAAAATATATCATGTGTATGTATCTTGTATTTTTAAGTTAAATTTTATTTTAACAATGCGTAGTGAAAACAGTGTAATACAATTGGCTGCTAAAACAGCTTTTAAGCGCTTGGTTTTGTTAGATAATGGGCCTTAACTTGAGTAATTTTCGCTTAATTTGACCCTTGGTCTATAAATGAAATACACTACCTATGTGATTAACAGAATAATTACACGCATAGTCGGCTCTTTCATCGCGCTAATAGTAAGTATGTAGATAGTTTACTTTAATGCCTTCGCTATAACGTTTCAATTTATCTAACAGATGGAGCCCATCAGAATACTATTTATTTAATGCGATTTGCATCGCTGATGACTGTCTATTCATTTCCACTACCAGTGCTGGTATTAACATTATGGTTATGGCCGTCATTTACATTTTTCATTTTAACGACGTTTCGAGTAATCTTTTCATCTCTTACAAATGCATTGCATTTAGTTCAAAATGTTTCTACTGGGAACGTCTATGAATTACGTCCCACGTTAAACTCGAAAATAACACAGGTTGTTGAAAAGATTACCTTTGAAATTTTATACGATACATATGTTTACAGAAACATGGTTCCTCAGGGATAGTAGTACAGACTACTATCCCTGAGGAACCCACAGGCAATTTGTGAATTTTATTTTCTTCCTACGAAACAAAACTTTATCAGTATATCGAACAATTTGTGTTACACGTTGAAAATGTTTTATCGAGAATCCTAAATGGTTCCTTTGGGAAAGTTGTTCAGTATAATAATGCATGTAATAATAACAGAAATGTACCAGACAACCACACCATTGTCAATAGCAAATTTTATTCACATACTTATATTTTTTTATGACTGAAATTAAATCTACATCAAAACGTAATTATAGAACGTTTCTAATTTATTTTTTATTTATTTTTTAATTTAAATTATAATAATATAACAATAATTTAGACCAGCTCATTTCGAAAAAACTTGATTGCCAGTCATCACGCCTAGTGACGAGAAAAACCGATAAAAAATTTACGTGAATTTGCGTGTTTTCAGATAATAAACAATGTACAATATATAATTTAATTATGTAATAAATTATATTAGAAAATACTGTTTATGGAAAAGTAGATACGAGAGATATGTATTTTAAAAACATTTAACTACATTTGAAGAAATGAGTAAGAAATTTAAGAAAGAAGAATTTAACATACATAATAGGATATTTAGGAAGTTCGTCATACAGACAACAACTTGCTGAGCGGGCCTTCCAAAATTAAATTTTACTCTTTATTTTTTTCTCAACAACTGCTAGTAAAAAATATTAAAAAAATATGAACATGTTGAGATGAATGTGCTTATTCAAAGTGAAATTTTATAAAGGGTTTGTTGGAAAAGTGTGCTGTTGTCAATTGCCCGATCTCAAAGCAAGGAATTTCCATGTTAACTAAACTAATGGATAACTCACGTATCTAAGTCGAATTTTGGCTCGACGAGTTTCGAACCAGTCCGCGGTTCATAATTATGAGCTTCCGCGGCGGTGACTCGACGAAAACTGTTTTTCGAAAAATTGGTTTCCTTCTAGTCACCACCACGGAAGCTCATGATTAAAGACTCTTCATCATCATCATGGTCAGCCAACATTAACCCACTGCTGGGCGTAGTCCTTTTCTTTACTGCGCCAATATTTTCGATCCTGCGCCATTGCCATCCAGCGTGATCCCGCAAATCTAACGATGTCGTCAGACCATCGGGCTGGTGGTCTGTCCAGTGGTCTCTTAGCTCTTCTTGGCCACCATTCCGTGACTGCTTTGGTTCATCGTCCGTCTTCTCGTCTAGCCAAATGTTCTGCCCACCTCCACCTTAACCTCGTGATGCGATTTTCCACGTCATCGACCTTCGTTTTACGTCGAATTTCGACGTTTGGTATACGATTCACGAGAGAAATGCCTAGCAAAGAACGCTCCATCGCTCTTTGTGCCATCTTAATTTTATTTTATAAAAAGACCTATGTTCGAGTAATTTTCTCACAGTAATTTTCTATTTAAAATAGGAAATTCCTTTTACTATGAGTACTAGAATAACGGTATTCAATCTAGAGTTCTTCCCACTACACCCAGAACAGAATCAATTTGAGAAAAGTTGAATCTCCAAATTAGTCTTACCGCGAATCGAACATGGGACCTCCTTATACATTGCCCACAATAGGGTCACTCCATAAATTGCAGGCGTATATTTTTAACATCCTGTATTATCCGGCGCTGGTAATTTGTATCTAAGAGTGACGCCATATTTATCAACAGACAGAATGTAATTTTTAAACGGATTTTATTTGAATTAAATTACGAAATAAAACTCCGGCCTCCTGGCCCCAAATTTTTTTTTTAATTTTAGGTTTAATTTGGGAATAAAATTTAGTGGACTGTAATTTTCATTTGTCTTTAATTTCTTGTATATAAGTTTATCGAGTGGTCCGAGGGTGACATTGCGTTTTTGTAAGTTCGTATACTTTGATTCATTCAGTATTACAATGTTATGATTGTTAAAATTTCGATCGTTCTGATTTTTCATGAAAATTGAAATAAATATATATTTAGATTTACTTGGATTTTTTTCTGAAGTAACTCGATGTTAATTTAATTGCTAGCTACTTTATTTCTAATTATTATTTATTTAAGTATAAACGTTACTATTTTATATTCTCACTTTCATGAGAATTTTGCTCTACTAAATATCCGGGCAATGCATATGAATGAAGCCGGAATGAAGCCAGGTCCGAGAATTTCACACTAACTAACTGCACTACTAAACTAACTAAACTATTCACAGTAACTATCGGAAATCATAGACAGGCAATGAAAAAAATATTTCCATAACAAAATACTGCCACGCATGAACAATTCACTTGCCATCACAATTAAAAAAAAAAGGACTAATATACAATATACAAGCAATTTTTTAAGTCAACTTAACATTTTCATAATTTCTTGAAGTTTTGTTTCTGACGTTTGCAATCACACAGAATTTTTTGTTTACTATAAATAACAAATTTCAATGGGATAAATTAATAATGGTTTTAGAACTTCCATTTTTATAATTGCGGCTACTTCCAATTATAAAAAGTTACAAAAATTGACGTTGGAAATTTTTATATGCGTATTTATTACGAAATCCAATGTAGAGGATACGAGTCTGTTACGAGTACATACATATCAAGCCACGCGTCCTCGAGACACATGGTTTCCTTTGTTTAATTTTTTATGAATTTGAAATTTTTTTTATAATTTTCGTATATTTTTATGAATGTATCGAGTTCTTAGGTTTTCCCGATTGTTACACATAGGAAATGAAACCGTTTTTCCGAATTTAAATCGCGCATATTTGTTTTTTCAAACAAACCGACGTTTCGAGCCCTTTACAGGTCCCATGGTCACGGTTAACTATGGTGGTATAGTCATCAACCAGTTATGTCTAATATTAATCCAAACCACCTTATTTATTCACTATAGTTACAAAAGTTATTAATTTAATACCTTATTTTTAGTTTGACAAAGATACATTCAGGGGCTTGTAATAGATGCACGCCTGAGGATTCTTCCGATCTTGTCTGTAACATCTCTCACGTAAGGTAAAATGACAGGTCTTCCCTCGACTGTTGGTGGTTTCACACGGGGCCTGCGGCATTGTGTTTTCATTTTTTTACTGTGAGGCTGCATCCCACTGAGGTAGGCAGGAACCACTATCTACGCTCCTATTTCCCCTCTCCTCCTCGCATAAATGTATTTATAAAAGTCTGTTTACTTTACTATTTTTCAGGTTAAAAAGTCCTTTTTAAGGACTTCTCCAATCTGATCGAGATAAGTACGTCGAGATTTATCTCGTCTCTTGTCTTGCCTGAAACAAGTCTCTTTTGGGTAGGCTTTTTCCATTTACATTTTTAATTTATCCTCTGTTCATTCAATATAAGTGTATTTTGTTACTTTCTAATACAGATTACATCTACTTGAAATTTTAAGAAATACGTATCTATGCGCAGTAAGTAGATTGTTTAACTATGTACTGTTAGTGATAAAAATCTAAAGTTTTCAGAGTTTCAACGTCACTTCAATAGCTAAAAAGCGCTATTGAAACGAGCTAAAAAGCGAATAATAAAAATAGTCAGTTCAGAATAGAGATGGACAAAATCCAACGATTCCTTGCGTTGATTTTTTAATTGTTCAAAAACAAAAAGCATGTATGTATTCGAAATACAACCGAATACGAATAGATTATTTATTTTTATCGCATCCTCAATAATGAAATGTTTTTGGGAAACTGACTGTTTTTTTTATTAAGTCTCGCTTCTGGGTATGTGTATTCCCTCTAAACTTCTACAGTGCCTTATTTTTCTTCTTGAGGTGCCATCTCCTACCTGAGGAGGTCGGCTATCATTAGGGCTAGCTGTATCTTAGACACAGCTGCACGGAACAAGGATCTTGTGCTCAGGTTGAACCATGTCCGAAGATTCTTAAGCCACGAAGTACGCCTTCTTGTAGTTGGTCGCTTTTCCTGTATCTTCCCTTGCATAATTAGTCGGAGTAGGTCGTATATATCATATACGACCAAAATACTGTACTTGGCGTTTTTTGACAGTTGGTACCTAACACCTATAATTTCTTATTCACCATCTGCAATACTCTTTCATTGGACACTCTATCCGTCCACGATATTTTTAAATGTTCTTCTGTAGACCTACATTTCAAAGGCTTCGGTTGCTCATACTTTGAGTTAAAGTCCAGAACTATATGCCATACAGAAGAACCAAAACACATAACAATGTACCAAACACACCCTGGTAGATATCTTCAAGGTTCGATTTTCGAGGTTCGATTCGGTTTCACATTGCCTGGTTTAGCGCAACGTTAGGTCAGTCCTATATACACGCGTCCAAGTCATCCCATCGCCTTTTATAGGTCATATAGTTGCATTATCTTATAACAAACTATACTCTTGACCGAATATTGTTTCTGTCGTGGGGTGCACGAAAGAAATCTCCCCGTACGACATACCATTCCTTTCCTGTACATCAGGAGCGTACTGGGCAACAAGCTGCGAGTGGTAAATTCGATGACTACGATCGCAAGCGTTATAGTTAATGCCATTGATACTATAAGAAAAAATAAGTTTCTATCGTTATCATCAAAATAGTACTAAAAAGGCACAATACATTCAACATTCACTTTGCAGAAAACCACGGCAGTGTTGCTCTTTACAATGGACCAGCGAAAAAATGTCGACAAGTTTAGGCTACCGTCCATCACTAGTTCATACAGTTTAGTAGAGCTACCGATAAAGAGGTTGAAGTCTGAAAGGATAAAACTGAATTGCCATCGAGATATTAGGATTAAAGGCCACCAGGCTCGCGTTCAATTATTCTCATTTGTGAAATGAAGAGAAAGAAATCCACTTTTAATATTATCTTTTCTATGGTAAAAAGTTTTGAAAGTGAGGGTAGTAAGTGTGTAAGTCCTGTCAGTTTAGGTTGTCAATATACAAATAATGGACTGAAGACTTAGATATCGTTTACTGAGTATATATCTAAAACTAACAACAGAAAAATTCACGAAGACTTGGCTGTATAGAGTTAAACCTTTGCCTGTTCCTTAACGGAAATAATTTAAATACAACAGGCAATTTCTGTCACAAATATCGTATAAAAAGGGGCTGTGTGGTGGAACCTTTGCTTATCCAAATAAATATGTGAAAACTTATAAAAAAATATCGCATAAAATGCAACGATACCTATGTAGGCATTATAAGTCTTGAAATTAAAGATAAACAAATTGAAGTTTTCTTTGTGTTCGATCTTTTCATCAACAATAATAACAAACTAGTACAGTACTTTTTCAAAAAATATTTTTAAATCGTGGCAATAAAACATCATTATCTTCGATAAATAAATGTTAACATTGATTTCTAAATCCCGATTTTTTTGTGTGTAACAATTTTTTTCATTGATTTTCAATGTTATTCTCATTTTGCACCAGAACAAATTATGATTTTTTCATGAAAAAGGCAACCTCAAAAGTTTGTGGAATTAAATATATTTGCCAAGTTTTATTGAAATCGGTTACCAGAAAGTGAGTGGGTGGAATATTTGAATGGGACCACTACTGGACGTTACCCCTTTCGAACAAAAAATAATAACCGAAATCGGTTCACAAATGTCGTAATAATTGTGAACGTATTCAAAAAAACACAGTTGAATTGAGACCTCCTCCTTTTTTTGAAGTCGTTTAAAAACGATACTTGACCACAACCTTCAGAATGATGTCTGTTTTTTAAGATGCTTATAATAAGCCTTTAATAACCGATACTTGTGACACATCCTGTAGTCACGTAAGCATATCACTTAAAATTTGCTGTCTCACGTCTTAGAACTTTAATAGTTGTATCCCAATTAGCATATAAACGACGTTTAATAAGACTTACAAGTTATTTGCTAGGGGTTTACTTGGATATGTGCCTGATATTACGCATGCGCACACATGATCGCTTTTGCACCTACAAGACTTGATATACGGGCACATAGATTTTGCACTTTACTAGTGTTCCAATCGAATTAATAAATCTATTTAAATACTGGCACAATAACCAGAATAATTAATTATGTTGGATGGGAGACTTGATTTCGAGCAGGTGGGTACGCAGGTCGATTTAGAACCTAACGATAACTCTATTGTCCACCGATTCGATTTGATATCGAACGATTTATTTTCATTTTTATTCACAATAACCGAATTGAACGTCGAACTGTTGTATTTGAAGCCGAACCGAAATAACGTCACATCCATACGATTACGCGAACTTCTCAAACGGTATAGGCTACAAACGTTCTTCAGAACATAGTTATCGAATGAAAGTTACCGAACGTCCGATTGTTTTCTTTGGTACCTTATCGAGAGTAGCCCTAAGTTAAGTACTTGAAATAAATATTATTGAGTACCTCACTATCAACCATGGAAGGTATGACAAGTATTATTAGGAGAAGCAGACGTCAGACGATGTAATATGAAAGTATCTTATTCTTTTAAATAAATTTTGTCCAATTTTATTAATTTATTTTAATGTAGGACTAATAAATTCCTATGTTTTTGGCCTTTAAAGTCTTAAAAATGTCCATAAAAGGATTTTCATTTCTCTTATAATCTATTTCACCGACTAACACACATGTGGAACATGGCGGGTTAAGCTCGCCAAGTCCCTTCAATCTGTACATGAATCGATTAGTTGATGAGCTCAGTAACACCAAAGTCGGATGCTCGATTGATGGTAGGTATTACTATCAACAACATCAGTTACGCCGATGTCATGGTGTATCTGAGCTCTTCAAATAGCGCCCTTTGCAAGTTAATTAGCGCTTGTGAAAAATACACAGAGGCCTTAGGTATAACAGGACAAAGAGTGTTTAAAACGGGCAACAATATCGATAATACGGAGCCCGGAGTTACACTGTGTGGCATCCCGCTTAAGAGTCATCGAATTTAAGTACGTAGGGCACTGGGTCACGGAGTCATTAAAAGATGACCTAGAGATGGAAAGAGAGCGTAGGGCGCTGTCTATCGTTAAGATTGTGTTTTTTTTTATAATACCAAACGACGGGATGAACAAGTCGTGCACCAGGTCGCGGTGCCATTCAGAGCTTTGAATCACAAAGAGGCAATGCATAACTAACTTGACAAGTTACATGTGCCTGTAATTTCACCAGAATCCTTACCCTTCCAAACCAGAACGCAGTAATGTTCATTATTGCTTGGCGGCAGAAATAGGTAAGGTGGCAGTACTTCTATGGACGAACTCTTTCAGAAGGAGCTCTTATGCTACTAAATTAAAGTGTTATTAAAAGCATACTGTCAGTCCTTTTACTACTACAAGCAGTCTGTGTGTTAACTACACCCATAAAGCTCTCAGCGCCCTACAAGTTTTGTATAACAGTATATTCAGGATGCTACTGCAGCTGCCACGCTTCTGCCGTGTATCGGGAATGTTGTGTGTGTCAACCAAGTAATGTATTATTATAAAATGATTGATAGAACGAATGATTTTCCAATATTGGCTATTGCTTACTAAAAATAGGAAAGAAATAACGTTATATGAACTATATAATGCCATTTGTATCTTTTTTGATGTTCGAATCGTCTTATAGTAGTATAATGCTTAAGCACTTAATGTTATTTACTTTCAGAGAAATTTAATTGTTAAAAAAAGAAAAGTATGTAATAATAAAATCTATTAAATTACGTCTGTTTCAATCATTTTTCCGCAATTTCATGAAGAAAATTAAATAAAACAAGCACAGTCTTGATAGTCACGTTGTGAATTCGGAATTATAGTCTAGTGTTAACTATTAGCTTTACCATCCTTGATGCACCATATAGATGGCGCTGTCATAATTTTACGAAAAAAACATCGCGTGTTTATAATTAACGGAGAAATTATTTCCTATGTGCTATTAAATAAAATATAAACAAAATATTGAAGAGATATATGTAAATAAATAGGTTCAACTCAACTTTTAATCATTACCAATTAATATTTAGACAATACATTTGAAAATAATATTTTTTCCACATCGTCCGAGTAACTATTTTAAGATTGCTAAATTTGACATAAGAGCAATATTACTGTAATGTTAAGTTGCGTCATAGTACGAACTGAGTGAATGATAGTCACTAAGCTGCCAATAAAACATCATAGTTTTTATAATAAGCTTATTTTAAGCGCGTTATGGTACGAAAAGTCAATGTAAAGTTAAGTAATATTATATTAAGAGGTTGTAGTAGGCCCCCCTGGACTCCCCCCCGAAGGGGTTCCCGCCTTGTCGTGGCGGGGGGGGCTCTAGTAGCCGTGGTCGATTTTATCCCACGGTGAAGCTAAGAGGAACCCACGGGGCCGGCCGATGGTGGTAGGCTGGCCCGAGGAGGAGGGCGTTCCGCGCGGGGCCCGTTTGGCCAGCGGGACCGCGTGGATGCGCGAGGAGGAGGGTCGCGGGGGGAGAGACGTGTCGGTGTGTCGTTGCCGCTCGTCCTGTCCTCCGCGACCCTAGCGGGGCTGCACCGCTTTTAATGATGCAGTGGCGGCGGGGCCGCGGGGGAAGAGACGTGTCGGTGTGTCGTTGCCGCTCGTCCTATCCTCCGCGGCCGAACGTGGGCGGTTGGCCCGTGGTGGGCGCTCCAAGGGACTCTCTTCGGAGAGTCCGCGCGGAAGCGCGTTAGGTGTTGCGGCGGAGCCTGTCATCAGATCCGCCGCGGGGGCTGGGGGAGCAGCCACTGAACTTCACAGTTGAGTGGATGCTGTCCTGGCCCCCCATGGCCCCTGGGTAGCGGACTCGGGGGAGTTCGTTGCCCAGCATAAAGGGGCCCGGGATGGAAGGCTCGTCTGGTTTTCGGCGAGCCTCACATTCGGAGTCGGGGGACCGATGTGTCTCCCTTCTCGAGGAGGGGCTGCGCAGGGCGCGGCCAGCCGCTGGTGGGGGCGCGGACGAGTGCAACAGCGTACCCGTACCCCCACCTACAGCGGAGGGGAGGAACACTCCGGGGGTTTAGTGCGGTCGGGCTGCTCCCCTTCAGGGTTCAGCCCAGTCCCACATAACCCCGGCTCTGCCCCCGCGGGGCCGGGGTATCTGTAAGCAGATTCCCTCGGATAATAAAAAAAAAAGGCCCCCTGGACTCGAATGCATATTATTTGGAATACTGACTGTGATTTTTCTAGACACTAGATTTGTTTTATAATTATTTATTTATACAAAGATCGAACACATGAGTGAATTTCATTTTCCGAGTTTCAATGGCAGTTTTTGAGTGATTTTTGTAAAACCCTTTTTTCTTTTAGTTTTAAGGTCTTAAACGTACAAATAAGTTCAAGCAATGTTAATAATTATAAAATCACAGATATATTTCAGTTAAATACAACAAAACACGACATTTTAGATCACACGAATGAGATTGCAGTAACACGAATGATTTTCTCATAAACATAAATGAAAAAGACGGCACAGTAATGAGAAATTATTATTACAACACACATTTTATCGTTCACAAAAGAACATTTAACATGTAATGTTAAATGTAACAAATATTTTAATATAACTTCTTATATCAAAATCCTTCTCATCCGTGTAAGACCATCTATCTGTCCATATGTAATTACTAAATAAATCTAAATAAGTATTTTGTTAATGTCATATAAACTTTGTTGTACCTTAATATATCATCATCACCAAGATGAACATTATCATCATGATCACCATTATCATCAGAAAGAAAGAAAGAAAGAAAGAAAGAAACATTTATTCGGCTATTACAAATGAAATATACAAATAATAATAATAATATTAACCTGAATTTAAATTAAAAAGTAAACCACTAAAAAAAAATAATCAAAAAATATATATATTACTAAGTACATAATTAATAGCCGAAAAGGCTAGCCAGCTCAGCTTAATGCTGGGCAGAGCCACAGCGCTGATTTTCAGCTGGAGCCTGAGAAGAGGTAGATAGGCTATGCCTATTTAACAAAAACTAAAAAAAAAAAAAATAACAAGGATTTGATCCGTAACCTAAACATTTAAAATAACAATACCCAATTTATAATATAATTATTACAATATGCAGCGTGCTCTTAGACAGTATAAAATAACAAAATTAATAATAATAATAAGAATAATGTCCGAGTCATAACAATACTAAAATAAATTAACAACTAGCTTTAGTGATTGATGCCGTTCATTTGTCCTATTAGCGTAAACTCTTTAATTCTTTTGCGAAAGCCAGATAAAGAAGCTACATCGCGAATAGGAGGAGGCAAATCATTCCAGATTTTCGCCGCGGCATACTTAAAGCTCCCTTGAAATGCTGCAGTTCTGTGGCACTGGACAATTAGCCGACCAAGACGCAATTGCGAAGACCATATTAAACTTTTATATAGGTAATACGGTTTTTTATGTTTTATTATACCAAAGAGTAAAGTGGCAAAATGTATATACCGGCGTGAAGACATATTTAATAGTTTATTTTTATTTAAAAATGGCGATACATGACTTCTAGGAGGTATTGGGTAACAAAATCTTAGGCATGCATTTTGAACTCGCTGTATTAATGCTTTAGTTTTACACAGAAGACGAGAACCATAAACTGTATCTGCATAGTTAAATTTAGACAAAATCAAGGATTCCACCAATTTCAACCGCAAATCCGTGCTGAGATAATCTCGCATCTTATATAAAACTTTTAGGCGATAAAAACTGTTACGAGCAACTTCTGCTATATGAGATTCAAAACGTAGCCCTGAGTCCATTATGAGACCTAGATTGCGCGCTTCACGGACACCAGCTATTGCTTCTCCTTGAATAGTTAATTTAGGTTCTCTCGAAGCCATTCTCGAAACCTGCAGCCTTGACCCAAAGACTATAAACTTGGACTTGTTAGGATTTAGTGTGAGTGAGTTACGTTTTGACCACTGGTAAATCCTCTCTAGGTCTTCATTCATCATTTCGACTGTTGAATCAATATCGCTTGGTTTGCATGACAGATACAATTGTAGGTCATCTGCGTATAAGTGAAATTTGCAGTGCTTTATGCAGCCAACGATGTCTGCAATGTAAAGAATGAAGAGCAAAGGCCCTAAGATAGAACCCTGTGGGACACCGCTTCGCAAATGGGCAAGAGACGATGAAGACACAGAACCATCTCTCCCACGAAACTGTACATATTGAGAGCGATTATTCAAGTAGCTATCAAACCATTTCACTGAAGGCTCATCGAAACCATAATACACTAATTTGGATAATAGGAGAGAAATATTTATTGTATCAAATGCACGGGAAAAATCAAGAAGCACAAGCACAGTTCCCATTCCTGTGTCTTGAGCCTCCAAAATGTTCCCCGTGACATCCATCAAAGCCGTAGAGGTGCTGTGTTTTTTCCTAAAACCCGACTGAACCTGGGGAAGAATGCTGTTCGATTCCAAAAAGTCTGTGAGCTGCTGACATACGACCCTCTCCAACAACTTAGACATGCAAGGTAATATACTAATTGGTCGAAGATCCTTAAAAGTAAGTGGGTTTGTATTTTTGGGGAGAGGCTGTACGATGGCTGTTTTCCAAAGATCAGGGAACGTTGAAGAAAGTATCGAGGTGTTAATTATGGATGTTAAAGTTTCCAGGGTATATGGGAGCGTTAACAGTAACATGTCCAAGGAAATCATATCGGCTCCCATGGCATTAGATTTAAGACTGTTAATAATTCGCAACATAGATGCAGAAGTAATAGTTTTGAGAGTAAAGACAAAATTTCCAGCTCTATGAAGCGTAAAATACTCTAGTACTGAGACGTCGGTATCGGATTCAGGCAAATTGAGAAAGTGTCTATTAATATCATCAGCCGAGCAGAGATGAGATGGAAGGTCGAATTCAGGTTTTGGTGGAAGTATATTTAACTTGAGATTCTTCCACAACGTCGCAGGGTCCTTTATATGTCTGTTAATATGTTGCCTAAAATAAGCCGTTTTTTCAAGATCAAGGGAGGTCTTCACTAGATTTTTAAGATCTTTGTAATACCTTTTATGTGTCTTATCTTTGGTTTTGTGATATCGTGTGTGAGCTTCATTTCTCAATCTCATCATTAGCTTTACATTCTCCGTGATCCATGGATATGAGTGATAATGGACCAAAACCGATTTGGTAGGAGAATGCAAATCAAACAGTTTTGTAATAAACTCAGTCGCCGAAATTACCATCTCATTAACATTTTCCAAGCTTAAGATAATATGCCATGGAATGGCTCCGACGTCATTCTGAAAATAGTCCAAATTTATGTCTTTTAAACTACGTCGGGTCACATGCCTTGGTACAGTCCTAAACTTTTTAAAATTAAATTCACACATGACCAAAGCATGATTTGAGAGTTTACTGCCTATCACTTCGGCAGACACACTGCGATAGGGAGCATCAGTGCACACAAGGTCTATCAAGGTTTCACTATGCTCGGTAAAATGGGTGGGTGTATCAACTATTTGTTTTAAATTAAATATATTTATAAAATCTAGCATTTTTCTCGAATTTACAGATGAAACGTCTAATAAGTCAATGTTAAAATCTCCAAGGAGTATTAAGTTATCGTAACAAGACAATGTTATCGTCATCAGCATTATTACCATTCACATCATCATCGTCATCACCATCATCACCACCACTATCATACCATCTAATTGTTATATTTCAAGTAAATGTTTGGCTTAAAGAAACTATTTGACTTAAAAGTAGACAAGAATGAGAGCGACAATAATGATATTTGGATATATTTTTAATTGTCAAGTGTGTAAAATATGCTGGACCGTTATAAAAGTGCATGGATATTAAAGTTTCCTTTGTCTAATTGATGTACTACAATAAAGTTTATAAAACTATTACTTAATACTCATTTAGATAAATTGCTTTACATGAATGAGAACGATTTAATGATAAGAAAAATTGAAACACACTTAGTATCGCCAAGAAAACATGTTTGTTAATAATAAATTGGAAAGTTACGGTATGTATTCGACGTGTAAGTTATTAGAGTTTATCCTCGATGAGAAACTTTTTTAATTTTTTGTTAAATTTTTTCTTCGTTTCTTTAAATTAGGGCGACGTGGAACAGGCTACCATGAATGAGAAAATGCCCACTTTTTTAATTTTTATTTATTACTGTGACGTAGTAAAGTAGTCTTTTTATATGTAACACAGACTAAGCAAGCAAGCAGGCAATCATATTAAATAAATAATGCTTAGCATTCATGTAATAACATAAAAGTTATTGAAAGGGACACATTTTTGGAGGTTATCTGAAAACGACCCACATAGAAAAATTTCTTCGGGTCTCTCCAACATTGCAGTGCCCCAACGAGGTGCTACACGTCGAAAGCGCAACATTATGTATTTAGATCTAAGAATACCATGTGGCAATGCTATAAATCGACATTGAGACCTCCTGATACAAGTATTAAAAGAAGGTCTCACCTTGTATGCATATTTGTTAATATTTGAGACGAAATAAAGATATTTTTTATAATTTTTTTTTTTTTTTTTTTTTTTTTTTAATAACGCTCACACTCAACATAGCCCCGCACTAGGGAAACCCTGTGTCGCGGGTGCCATGGACACAGACATAGACAACCACAAATTACACCCAAACTCACGAGAGAAATAAATGTAGGCCATACAAATATTTCTCCCGGCCCGGGAATCGAACCTGGGACCTCTGCGTGGCAGTCCGGCATGGTAACCGTTCGGCCACGGAGGCAGTTATGCAGCAAATATGAATATGGGTGTGTAATGCAAAAGATATAACAACAAATAATCTATTTTCACTTGGTATAATAACATTTGATATAATTTCTAAGGATATAATCATTCACTGTGGATAATCAACAAAAGGTATAACAACAAAAGGCATAATTTGAATGTGTATAATGAACCTTCAGTAAAACAAACATATAATGATTAAGTGACATAATGAACAAATGGTATAAGTACTACCAGTATAATGTATTAAATAATATAACACAATATTTCGTTTTACGAATAGTTGAAGCGCCCTACATTAAGAAATTTTTTATTCCACTAAATGTACAATCGAAAAATATAATTGTTTTTGTATAGCTTTTTGTGCTTTTTGTGTTATAAAATATATTTAATAAAACTTTAAGCAGAATATTTAATTGCATATACTACTTAACCCAAAACCCATAGGAAGAGGTCGAACCAACTAGCAAATGCAAACAAATTCGATTCTGGCAGCTTTATCATATACTAATCTAACCTAAACCCACAGGAGGAAGTCGAACCAACCAGGAAATGTAAACAAATTCGGTTCATTCACCGTTACACCTAAACACCACTGGAATTATATATTTTTTCTCATATACACATTCAACATTATACTCAGTGAATGTTATATCTGAAGTGTTTATATAAAATGAACATTATGCCATCGGTATATTACATTGAAAGTTGTTATAGCAATCGACTATTATAGCAAATGAAACTATTTTTCCGGATTTAAATCGCGTATGTTTGTTTTTTCAAACCAACCGACGTTTCGGGCCCTTTACAGGTCCCATGGTCACGGTTGACTGAGGTGGTAGTCTTCAACCAGTTATGTCTAATATTAATGCAAACCACCCTATTTTTTCCACCCTATTTTTTCACTATAGTTACAATAGTTATTAATTAAATACCTTATATACATTGTGTATTAATAGTCATGTCATTTTATTAGTTATATAGAAAAGCTGAAACTTTCTAGTTTTTCATATAACAAATAAAATTACAATTACAGACAGGAATTCTTTTTTTTAGCAAAGTACTTCAAATCGCTCTCCTGTATTTTTTTCCAAATACACGTTAGACGTTTTACCGTTCCAGCGTCATTTTGTATTTGAAAAATTCTTCTTCACCATGCATTGTTATTAAGGTAAGGAAATTCCCTGTAGGTTCTTGTGATATACCGTCCAAAGTGTACGAGGGCACTTTTTATTCTGAACAGAACCAATTTACATGTCATGTGTTGTTTTATATGTTCTCTTAGTAACAGAAATCAAATCCGAGCTTCCACTTTGTACCTTAAGTACTAAACACCCACCAACAGAGATAATGAAACGTCAATTATGGAAATTGCTCCAAAATAGCCTGTTTTAAAAAACATGTCGCGACATCTTTTGACTACACACGGTAACTGGCACTTAATTTACAAATTCAACTTTCTCATTAAGGTTCTCACTTAAGCTGACTCCGTAAACTTTCGTAATTATGTCCCGGATATTAAATTGAAAATTTTATGAAGTAGTAAAAGGTTTTATGAGAAGTTTAGTAAATCGAAAAGTTTAATTTAAACACGAAAAGTTGATCGCAATTTAACAACGTCAGCTTAAGACAGTATTGAAAAAAAAAACCATCCATAATTCGACGGTAAATTCGTGGACTGTGGAATGCCAGTTTTGAATAGGCAAAGTAACACTTTAAGTTATTAGTTAGTTTAATGAATAAATTTCTTCCATTTTGAAATCTTTGAAGTTGCCGTTTTGGCGAATCATATTTCAAGAAGGTTTATTTGCCACGTGCGTGCTCCGTGGTGGTGGGAATGACGAAATCGATTGTGTTTTGCTTGGAGTAATCCTTATTGTCTATTAAAGTATTTTTTATTTATTACCACAATCAAACCTATTCGAAAGTGAAAGGGAAAGCTAAAGGAAAAGTCATAGTCAAAGTCAAACACTCTTTATTGCAGTAATCAAATTACATGTCAAATCGTTATACTCATTAAACTCACTGCTCATTCGTAAGGCGGATTCCCCTGAGAAGAATGAGCAAGAAATTTTTGTTTATTTATTTATAATATTTATTTCAAACATCATAGACTGAGACAGCCTGCAAGAACTAAATGGGCCACTACGGTCACTACCACAGATGTTTGTTATCCAAGTACGCAAAAGCTGTATATAGCCTTTATTATAAAGTTTTAGTTTTACTATAGTTTGAAGCCCCGTGAATGGCAAATATTGAAAAAGCGTATACATTACTCTTTAAATGGATTTGTGAAGTTGACTGTAAAAAACACTGGGGCCCAGCAAATTGCTTTAACCGCACGTTTTTTGCAGGACAAAGATTCTAATTATATCGGCGGCATTACCTTAAACCAACATGCCATATGTCATTAAACTGTGAAAGTAGCCGAAGTCTCTAACAGTTTCGACATCTCATGTTCTCGACGAATCAAATTTAAGGATAATGACGGTATGTATAATACTTATTAGAGTACAGTTCCGCCCAGAAATGTGAAGGTACACTCGTCGATTTCGATAATTTCGGCAACGAATTTGAATTAATTATGGTAATTAATAACAAAGAATGAACTTCGCAATGTGAAAATTGAGGAACACAGTTTAAATTTTACGAAGAACGCAAACAGAAGCGAACCACCTGACGGTAATTGGTCTCATAATCACAAAACTGCATTGGCATGTCGCCAAAATCTTGTCTGCTTTAACATTTAATATGAAAACTACACAGAACTGTGGCAACATTGTCTGTTTTTATTAGCAACACTTTATAACAAACGTAATAGACAATTTGCATGCACTTTGTGACAAATTGGCTATCTCAATATTTACTAGTATTTATGTGGTCTGTGTTGCGTCCAGTTCCGAGGAATGTTTTGATAAATGTTTTGTAAGTGTATCTATTTTAATTTATAACAGTTTAATTCGCAGTATTTTAGAATACTGCTCTACTGTCTGGAGCCCAAGCTACCAGGTTCATTCAAATAGAATTGAAAGTATTCAGAAACATTTCCTCTATCATTTAACATACAATGATTTTAAATGTAAACAGCTGTTCTCGTACGAATCTCGTCTCTCCCACTTTAACATGTTCTCATTGCAAAAGCGGCGTAAAGCTCACGATGTAATGTTTTTATTCAAAATTATTCATGGTATTATAGCTGCACCTGACATCCTGCATCGTTTACGCATCTCCGTCCCCCGTCCTGGCAGTCGCCTGCGAAATCGTAAAACATTTTCGCTCTCTATTTGTAGAACTAACCTCGGTCAACACTGTCCAATATATCGCATGTGTTCTTCTTAAAATGTTATCCGTCTCGATTTCTATATTTTCACTGGTTCTGTTGTCTCAGCTAGGAACTTAATAAGAAAATGTCTATTATGTTAAGTACACGACTGACTTTGTTGAGTTTTCTTAAAATACTTGAAATTTAGAGTTACTGTCACTTATTTAATATTTTGATACTTATTCAGTTATTTTGGCCTGTTTTGCATGTTGTGTTCACATCAAATAGGATAGATTCTTATCGTGTTACTATATAAATGAAATATTTGTAGTTTATATCTGAATCGTACCAGTTTTATGAACCGAATAAAAAAAATAAAAAATTAAAAATAAAGTGTGAATAAAGCAAAACACGCGTAAATTTTGACTGCGGATCACTAAGGTCAGTGGGCCCTACGAGTTCGAGAGGTGTTGAAGGTAATTTGTCTCATCGCTTTTCTGGTACTCATAGTACAAGCCAAGTTTAACGTGAAATCATCGCTTCTGTGTAGTCACAAATGGTAATATTAATGAGGTTTAATACAAAATATTCTTGTGGATAGTGATAAACACACGCACGCACGCTCGCACGTCCGCATGCACGCACGTACTCAAGCACGCTCGCACGCACGCACGCACACACGCACGCACACACGTACTCTTGTTTCTGTTTCTATTGCATAATTTAATATAATTATAATTAAGTTTGTTAGTGTCAGAATGTTTCACTGATTGATAAATTATAACAGGCTAGTTGAGTAAATTCACAAAAAATAATTGAATATCATGGTGATGAATTACAATTATTGAAGTGACATCTCTAGTCAGCTGCTGGTAGCTGTAAAAGTACCTGGCTGAGTGAAGAAATAGATTTCTCACAGATGGCGCTACGGCGAAAACGTCGTTGAAAAACAAAGATCAGCAACAAGCATATACAAAAAATTGTAAGGTCCGCTGATTCGTTCCGTGGCTCTGTTGGCACATCATCTGGCTTGGTTTGCTATAAGACGTTGGTTGGAATCCAGCTGGATCGTAGGACTTTTTCTAAGTGTTTGATCTTTGTATTAATAATTTTAACTTAATTATTTAAGTAACTTATTTTTTATTTTAAATTTTGTCTGACCAATATTAATTACTTAGCCAATATTTTGTGTTATAATTTCTTTTCGGAGGTAAAGACCAGGTGACCTGAAATACATAGGGCGCACTATAAGTTTCCGGAACTGACCACTTACATAAAACAATATTTAATAAGTAATTACAACATTTGAAAATTGAACTCTTTGGCTGTAGAATACAGTTTGTTTCATCTGACTGTTACTTGTTTTTACATTGTGGCGTTATTTTAGAAATTGGTTATCTACATCACCATGGATTTAACTCGTGAAAATTTTCGTAGTATGACTTTCTATGATTTTAAGCGTAATGTAACAGCTCAGCGGAGCTTCGCTCGGCTTCAAATTGCTTTTGCCGATGAAGCACCATGCAAGACGATTATTTATAGCTGGTTTGCAGAATTCAAACGTGTTCGTGTGCATCTCAGTGACGAATTTCGTGATGGCCGCCCATCCACTAGTGTGGACAACAAAAACATCAATGCTCTGCACCGTGTTATTAAAATAGACAGGCATGTGACATACCCTGAGATTTGGGCATTTTTAGGCATAAGCATGAGTCAAATACAATCTACACAAACATTTGGGTGTGAAAAAACTGTGCTCTCGGTGGATCCCACACAATTTGACTGAGGCCCAAAAACGGATCGCGTCACTTGGTGCAATGCCTTGCTTACCAGATTCAACGAAGGGGCGTCAAATTTGGTGGGAGACGTAGTAACAGGTGACGAAATATGGATTTATAGTTACGATCCCAAAACAAAGCCGCAATCGAGCGTATGGGTCTTTCGAGATGACCCGAAACCAATCAAAGTGGCGCGCGTGTATAGTGCCTCTAAGCGGATGATTGCTTCTTTTTTTAATAAAACTGGGCACGAGGCTTCTGTTGCTTTGGAGAATCGTTGTACCGTGAGTAGTGATTGCTACACGACCATTTGTTTGCCGGAAGTTATTGACAAACTTCATAAAAATAGCCGTAAACGGCGTATCATCTTGCGCCACGATAATGCAAGTTCTCACACGGCCAGACAGACAAATGAATTTTTGAAGGTGGACAACGTTGACCTTATAAGCCATCCCGCGTATAGTCCCGATCTGGCACCTCGTGACTTTTATTTATTTCTAAAAATTAAGTACCTGTTACGCGTTCGCGTATATTTGTTTTTTCAAACAAACCGACGTTTCAGTCAACCGTGACCATGGGACCTGTACAGGGCCCGAAACGTCGGTTTGTTTGAAAAAACAAATATACGCGATTTAAATCCGGAATAATAGTTTCATTTTCTATGTGTAACAATCGCGAAAACCTAAGAACTCGATAAATAAATTCATTTCTGACCATTTATAGTATTTTTTTCTTATTCATTCTGGAAACTTATAGTGCGCCACACGTACATGATCAACCTAGTTCAGTCACCAGTTTCTGCAAAGATGGTTTGGCTATAACATATATCAAAATTATGTATGTGTACTTTGTGGAGAAAATAAATATTATTATTATAGTAATTCATAGGAATCAAATTCATCAATCATTTTAATGAATATAGATTCATTATGCCTAGGTAATAGGTGTGTGTGTGTGTGTGTGTTTTTTATACGGTATTTGGACAGAATAGAACGAATTCGTTAAAATGTATTTGGGCAAATCGAATCAGAAAAGTCGCCCGACATGATTGTCCATCCAATTGCCCATTTACATTTTTATTTCTATAGGGCAGCGAAACATTTATTAGCCGCGAGTCCTTTTTTCATCTCCGTAAAATGATTGCTTGTCGTGAAAAAATGTTTATATTGAATATTTCGTTACTATGTAGTTTGTAGGATTGCTACTGGAAAATTAAGTCACTCTCGTTGGAATAAATCACTGAAAATTATTGATGAAAAACGAAAGACTGATATGGCCGATTGTGCCACTGCCAAGTAATACCGCCTCTCCCATTCAAAAATTCAAGATTAATCTTTGAGGCTATGGGAAAGGTGAGAATCTAAAATATTTAATAATAAAAATAACATCTGAAGTATCTCGATCGAATAATCCCTATTGTTTTGTCCGCGAACAGGTTAATTCCAGCCAGCTTCACTAACAATTTGAGGCGGTTGAATTTCTGTAGCTTTGTGCTCCAGCACAAATTTAGACGGCGGTCCTGCTCGATACGGAACTTATTGTTCGCACGTTCTTGAACCGGAGTTCTTGACCTCGGCCGACAGTGACATTGCCGGGAAATACCGTCTCACAATTAAAAATTTATGTTTTAGGACGTGGGATATATAATTGTATAATAATAACATTGATTTTATTTCGGACATAATCCTTAGCTCATTAGTAATACAACTACTGAGAAGCAGTAGAGCCTCTTGTGAAACAGTTTGTCCAGAGAACCACTGCCAACTTACCTATTTATGCCGTCTAGCAGTAATATGAGCAGTTTTTGGAGAGTAAGGGTGAAATAACAGGCACATGGGACTTGTACGTCTCAAGGTGACGGGCGCAGCGGCAGTGCCCCTCAGATCTTAGCGATGTTAAAGCTCTTACTGCAGCTGCTATGGACAGGTGTGTCGCTTACCATCAGGCGCACGATTTGTTCGTCCCGTCACTTGGCATTATAAAAACCCCCCAGCCCCCCAGTTCTTGCGTGTAGGTCGCGGAGGTCTTTCTCCACTTCGTATCTCCAATAGCATTTGGACCGTGTTCCCTCTGTGTTGGTCCCAAAACTTTACGAAACATTTTTCTTTTCGCGACAAGGAGTTCATTCTTTTCCTTCAGAGTCAGCGTCCAAGCTGAATTACTGACCGCAGCGAAGATTTGGAACGAATGCTGCCGCCACCAATTCGTAACCTGAAATCAGTGCACACTTTTAAAATTAAGTATAGAAAATATCTCTTGGGTATCCAAAAAGGGACAGTGTAATTTTACTTGGGCACTTATCGCGCTAGTTTCGACTAATGGTATTAGTGTATGGTGGACGACAGCATATTTTTTATTTCTTTATTTATTATTTGTTGAGGCATGTGCCTCTGTGCAGGTACTGGTGTTTGGTTTGTTCTGATATTTTGTATTTTTATAAACTAATCAAATTAATTTAATCTCTTATTTATTTATTTATTATGATTTGTCAATATGCTATTATTATACAATAATTTATTATAAGCATGACATTACAATATACAAAACAATGTTTATTTCAATAAATTAGTAATACTCGTAGTGCATACCCTTATGGACACTGCGTATTTTAAACGTAAACAAAACGATGTGCCGGCTGGCGAATAGCATCCCCTCTCCTCCCATGCGTCCGTCCGCGCATCTTTCGTCGCAACTTGACTGGGAGCGATCGAGTTTTAGCCGCTCACGCGATGCGCTCCTCCTACCGCAAAATGGCGGCTATTTGGTTTCGCAAATTAGAAAAGCATTCAGCTTAAATACAAGTTTTCATAAATAAAAATTATTATTCTGCATTGCTAAATAAATACCCTCCTTACTACCAACAAAAACATCTCAAATAAAATGCAGTAATACACCGAAAATCCTGCACTTAAAAAGCACTAATGAAATTTTTGGTGTACTTGGATCAATATGATAATATTCCGTTTGAGTGGTTCTAACGTTTACCATGAAATTACTTGTTAAAGTATAGTTTATTAACATTTATATTCAGGATAAACTTAAAAAACGCTACTTACGGTATGTTTTCAATAAATAAACACCGAAATCACCAGCCCAAACAATAACACACACGATTGTCGTGACGTATTTTTGAAGTTGTTTATTTTTTTAAAATGACAGATCCAGGCATTAAAAAGTTTATGGCTTGCTAGAGTAGTTACCGAAATAGCAATTAATATTAGTTCTTTTACCTGTTATAACTTCGATATCCGATAAATCGGTATAAAATCATCACCGGCACCTCTAAATGTGGTATGCGTCTACGGCTGCATGTATCGCGTGAGCGGGTATATTGCATAATAATTTTATTTGTTACGTATACACTATAAACGCATACATTACACTGGGTATATTGACATTTTTTGCTATATTTATGTACTTTTACCATCTTTAATATAACATACAGCTGTAACACAATGTACAAAGAACACATACACAAATATTTAAGTAGCTCGTTGAAAACTAGCGCTGCAGTCAATTATGATCGCGGCTTATGCTGAATGAAGTCCTTTTGCGTACGTCACAACCACACAAATGACAGTACAAAATTTGTAGTCAATATAATTGGTTTTTTGTCAGATTTGTCTTATTTAATGTTGTTTTTTTGTTGCATTTTTTATTTTGTTTATTAATTAATTATTATTTCTTCAATTTTGTTTTCCTTGTTTGTGTCATCATTTCTTTTGTATCTCGTGTATAACTCAATTAAAAAACCAATTTAAACGCCTCCTCGTTTCTTTTTCGCATGCAATGCAAACATTCGGCGAATAATCACTAGCTTTTGCCTTTTTTCTCATTTATGTAGGACCCTTCTATTTATTATCATGCTTTATTTATGCCACTTCGGAGGCTTTGCCTTTTTCTCATTAACGACATGGTCATTACGCAAAGCGCTTTTTTGCCAAGGGGTCGCTTCATGTCCATGTACTCAGAAAGCAGCCAGAGTTGCTCAGGATATCACACTTTCAGTAGCGAGGATCCTCTACCGCAAGCTTAACTTCTTGGCAAAATGCGAGCAATATTACATGTAGATATGAACTGTTCCAGTTGCTCCAGTTTAGGTATTACACATCCAGTACCGACTTTAATCGTTTGGGAAAGAATTTTAGTTCCAGGCACCCACTGGTGCCTGCAAGAAACACTTAATAATTCGTCATGATTGCTAACCTGCTGATTAATATCTGCGTTCAAACCGTTGGGCTCTGGTGCGCTCTTGATCTAGGAGCTTAGGAGCTCCTTATGCCTGAATCGGGTACCAGACGCGGTGAAGTGGTCGAGTATGGAGGTATTTGGAGGACTATGTAAAATTCAGTCTGCTCAGGTGTCAGCGTGTCGGCTATAAAATATGCAGATTTCGTTGGTGACGCGATGCTGTCCAGGGCCATATCTTTCTCTAGTACTATATATGACGACCTTCTATATTCCGTCTCATGCGTTGTTCTGATTTATCTCAGAGGAGAAGTTCCAGGTATACGAGGCACATCTATAGAGCTCTTGTAATCTGCGAGTATCTCCAGATAGCATATAGCAGATGTTTCTGGAACAGCTTTGCTCCTTTAAACACCGCCTCCTTCGGACCATCTCCTCTTATTCTCCGTCAATTATTGTGGCCATCATGGAGTCGGCCTCTTTATGGTTGCTTGACGCTAGAAATGTTTTGATGACGGGGTCCATGCTTTCCATGAGTTTCTCACTAGCGGGGAACAACTGATAGCAGCTACCTGTTCTGTATGTGAACGCGGCTAACTTAATCTAAAGGAGTACAAACCGTTGGGTTAGGTTAGATGGTATTAACAAAGCTTATATTTAATCTTGGCAATAAATAAGATTATTTACCGTCCTAAGCGCCCGGCCGGAATTGGTTTTGCGCTAATAAAATTAACGTTTAATCTGTTGCTTAATTACAAAAGTGAAAATTTCAAATCGACTTTGCGGTTCTGACGGGATGAGACCATCGTCTAAATTTCTAATCCAGCATCAAGGGCCGAGATAAATAAACCAATGAAAATGTTAGGCCAAGAGGAAGTAATTAAAAAGTTTTAAATTCTTCTTGTTTTTCTTAGCGATATTATTCTGGTATACAACATTTTTTTACTTAACAGGGAAGGAAAATAAGTCGGCAAAGATTTACCTAACTCTTCCAAGAATTGTGAAGTCCTTAACCTACATGGGTCACTGTGGAGGACTGCGGTCTAAGTCCTGGAAGGTTGTAAGGGTCTTGTAAACCAGCCAAAATGTTAATAGATCACATCACTTACGTTGCTCTGATCTCAAAGTAAGTAACTAAAGCACTTGTGTTATGAAAATCGAAAACAACGACGGTACCATAAACACCCAAACCCGAGACAATATAGAAAAAGTGGTTTCTACATTGGCCCCGCCGGGAATCGATGCCGGGACCTTAGAGATGGTGGCACCATGGAAACCGGTGTGGAAGCCACTCGACCACGGAGGTCGTCATATCTCTGTATTTTAGTCTATATATTTATATAAATAAATGTATTGAAGCTGTATACCCCCTTATTTCGAAATAGCTCTTGATGCCTCTTTACTTAATGAATGTTGTTGTATTATATTTGTTTAAGCTTCGTAAGACAGGTGTGCACCGAAATGTTGTGCTGACAGGACTAAAAGGTCCCTCGATTCCATTACAATCAACGTACAAGGTCAGAAAAAGACAACTTGACATAAGAATTCACATATTCCTTTTGTGTAACTAGATAAATTAATTCTCAGGTTTTAATCCAGCTCAAAGGACCATTCAACCTTTGTGGTTTGTATTGAATAAATACTTCGTATTGCTGGGCGTGGTATCTTGTAACGAAATGTTTATTAGTCCGTGAATTAAATGTGGTAAAAAACGTTTAATTTCATTTAAATTGTAATTGAAATATTAATAATAATTATTAATTTTACTATACATATAATAAAATGAAAGTTGTTTCATATACATTAAACAATTGTGATATATAATTGTCCAGGTAATAAAACTTTGCAGAAACTGATAGTTGAACTAGACGTTGATACTGTGGTTCAAGTCGCACTTTCTCTACAAAATATATAAAAATATGCTCACAGCCAATTTCTACTAAGGCGACTGCTTTATCTACGATGTTGGTGGCGTTCGTGCACTCGCATTTTGCTTGTATGTATAGACAATTTTTTGTGTGAAGATCCTCGCACACTTTGGACATGTGAGTACATCATTTTCAAAATTGTAACTGATTATCGCAGATAGTCGGGCTTTCAGTTCGTTGCGCTTAAAATCAAAGTCATAGATTTTGGTGTTGACCGGCGCTCTCCACTCCATCCGGTTGGTAACCTGCTGCCTCCCATTGCGAAGGCTTTATACTGCACTTAGGCTTTATACTTTACGACGCTCAGTTTAAGCAGTATAATGGATCTTGTTTAGACAAATTTGAGAGTGAAGAAAAAACATAAGGTTATTTTCTGGCAGCTCATCTATGTATTTTTGAATTTTGATAGTCGCATGTACACTCATCTATTCTGTCGTGTGTAATGTCGGCTGCAGAGAACGTGTGAGTTTCATTTCCGAGCCGGAGGGTTTGCAAAGTAAAAATTTTTTGCTAAAGCCTGTTTTTGCTGGTGACGTATGTTTCCTTATTTATTTTTTAATCAGGTTTAAATAGCCGTCATAGTTTTTTCAATTCAGAAACATTAGTGGTTCTGGAATTTTCGGAAGTAGAATATTTCATTATTAATTTTTATATGTTATTTGACTTCATATTGTTTCCACTTATAAATATTATCGTATAAAAAGATAAGTATGGTAACTCCATTCAAACACAGCAGCGCGGGTTATATGTGTGCTCGCCCGCTGCGTGCCGCCGTCTACGGATACACCCATTTGAATAGTAATTGGAAGGCGGAAATTATACGAATGTGTGCGTCCTTACATGTCACGCGGTGGTGCGCACACACACAAACCGCGCTGCTATATTTGTATGGAGTAACCATACTTGTTTTATTATACTATGCCAATATACTACTGTAATTAAAAGTTTACCTCACTTAACAGTTTAGACCACAAACTTATAATTATACAATACACACACACGCAGAAACACACATTCATCTCTTTCACCTAAAAACACGTGAATTTATTTACATTTGTAATTTTTCTTAAATGTTAATTTAAGAAAAAATAAAAAATAAAAATTTATTTTTTCTGTACTATAACTGTAGTAATTTAACTTAGCAAACTATAAAAGTAGATGTCGAAATCAGATAATAATTAATTAAATTTTTTAATCCATTTATACTGTGTATATAATTATACCTACCTAATTTTTGTAAAATTAAGTTTAACCTTGTTCTAATACGATACATTTTGCGGAATGGGAACCAGGTGATGAACCTCTTAAAACAATATTACTTTAACCTTACAGTGACTTTTCGTACCATGACGCGCTTAAAGTAAACTTATTAAATGTTAAAACTATGATGTTTTATTGCCAGCTTTGTGACTATTCATTCACTCAGTTCGTACTATGACGCGACTTTAACATTAAAGTAATATTGTTCTTATGTCAAATTTAGCAATCTTAACTCGGTCGCCGTAGAAACAATTTTATTTTCGAATTTATTGTCTAAGTATTGATATGTAATGCTTAAATTTATATTGAACTTATTTATTTACATAAATCTCTTCAATATTATGTTTATTTTTTTATTTAATAGTACATAGGAAATAATAACTCGTTACATAAAAATACGCGATGTTTATTTCATAAAATTATGACAGCGACATCTATATGCTCCTTGGCGACACTAACAGTTGACAGTAGACTATAATTTTAAATTCACAACGTGGCAATCAAGACTCAGCTTGTTTTATTTATTTTTCTTCATGAAAATGCGCAAAAATAAATGAAAACAACGTAATTTTAATAGATTTTATTATTACATATTTTTTTCAACAGTTGAAACTCTCTGAATGTAAACAACATTAACTATCGAGTTCTTAGGTTTTCGCGATTGTTACACATAGGAAATGAAAATATTTTTCCGGATTTAAATCGCGTACTTATATTTGTTTTTTCAAACAAACCGACGTTTCGGGCCCTTTACAGGTCCCATGGTCACGGTTGACTGTTTAACATTAACTACTTAAGCATTATACTACGATAAGACGATTCGGAACATCAAAAAGAAAGAGATGACATTATATAGTTCATATAGCGCTATATTTCTTTCCTATTTTTAGTAAGGGATAGACAATAAAAATTGTTGACAGGTTTGTCATGGTACCAATATGAGTAATATTATAATAAGCTTACTTTAAGTTTACATTGAAATAAGATTGTTTTTGGAAAGGTTATGGTAGGCCCCTGTAATACAGTTATTATATGCCTGTCTCAGGCACCAGTCTCACACAAATAAGGTATAATATTAAAACTCTAAAACTCATTAGTTAGTTACATAATTTACCTTTGTATATTGAGAGAAATAAACAAATGACTATAGATTACTACACTCTTAGACTACCAAATAGTTACTAAGAACTTTGTATTTTTTCTATGGACACGGTTTAGGCTTGTCGCCAATTTGCCTGCCTATCCTGTACCACTGCTAAGCAAAGGCATCCCCCCTTTTTGACCGTTGATTCCGACCTTGGGCAACATCTGGCCAGTCCTTTAAAAAGGAGTCTAAATTATCCCGCTATCGCCGACGTGGTCTACCGCATCTCCTTTTTGAGTTATGGGGCTCTACTCAAATCCTTAATTTCTGGGCTTCTGTCAAAGACCAAGGCTGAGCATCAAAGGTGAAAACTAGAAACGATCATTATAAAGAATTATTTTTCATATTTATTTTGCGTTGCATTTTAATGGTATCCATCTTTGATTTCAAAGTAAATGCAAAATTAATAAAAGCCTAAACAAATGAATAACGCGTAAAAAGTATTTGAAAAAGTTTGTATTTGTAATCTGAATCTTACATAAAAATACTTTATTACATTTCTTAATGGCCAGAACTTTAGAACAGCATCTGTTATTCTTTAAGTCCTAATATTTAAGTTATTAATTGAAGTGACTTTTAATCGGAATAAAGAGTTCTTAATGATGAATAATTAGGTGTATTCGCCGTAAAACTTCAAGGGCTTTAAGCGTGGACCTTTGAGTTATACAATGTGTGGTGAGTGAAGCCAGATGAGGGTGTTTTTGAGGGCACATCAGTGTACAAGTACAGCCGGAAACCCTTTTCACAAAACTCAGACAAACTGACTCAAACACCTACCACATCTTTGTAATGGTTAAAGGGATTGTTGACGCACACTGTGCAGCTAAGCTTGCTTTTAACGAGGCGTATTTATTCAAAAATTAAACATTAAACGAAAGGACTGTGTGTGAAGACATTTAAAAAAAATAGTGTATAAATGAGAGCTTATCCCATGAAGCGGTACATAGTACTTATAAATAAATATAAATCGCGTATATTTGTTTTCTTTTCAAACAAACCTACGTTTCGGGCCCTTTACAGGTCCCATGGCCACAGCTGACTCCTTTACTTGAAGAAGCAATCGACGGACTAGACTGGCTGTAGGAGGGTTGTTTGTTCCACAGATGCGCTGCATGAGAAGAAAAGGAGTAACTAAAGTTGTATTACAGCTGGGACAAACGAGTATCTAGCACCTTTTCCCGAAATTGGAATTTTTCTTTTAATGACGGTATTTATTTTAATGTTTGATAATGATGCTAAAAAGTAATTTATTCTTTTGTACTGTTTTAACTTAGTGTCTACTAAGTTAAAACATACAAGAAATATATAAATAAACAGTCGACACCCTTGACCCGTGGAGTCCCGGTGCCCTTCATTTGTACAAAATTTTATTCAAAAAATTAATAGACTGTCTGGGACACCCAAGAGCCGGCGAGCTACCTTGCCCGACGCATTAGCATAGCCACACAAAAGGGGGAACGCTGCCGGTGTCTTGAACACCTTGCCGCTATTTTATTCTTACAATGTAATCCTAGTTTTAGTTTCTAATGATGCTTATTATATCTGAAACGACTTAACCAGTTTTTACACTGCTCACTAAATTGAATTAGTTTTGTCTCCATTCAAAAGAAGAAAGAAAAGAAGAAGAAAAAGAGAACCAGAGAGTGGAGTCGGTACAGAATATAATTGCATATTTTTTTATAAAAAATAAACCAACTTCAAATGTTTGTGGAATTACGAGTACATCTATTTGCCAAGTTTCATTGAAATCGATTAGCGGAAATTAGGTGAAAATCCCTTACCCTTTTCAACAATAATTTCAGTACAGAGTACTAAAAAAACCGACCTCAAAAGTCATTCATACTCTAGTTTGCCACCCTTAGAAGGTGAATATTTTCTTCGAACTTAAATAGGACCACTACTGTGGTACCTTCTTTCCAACAAAAACAATATTATCACGTAATACACATCAAAAAATCGTAAAGTCGAATTGAGAAAGTTAATAAAAGTAAAGAGAGAAGCAGAAAGTATAAAGAGAAGGAGTTAGTAGAAGTACAGTTGTCAGAGTTATTATTTTTAACTTTAAATTTTTTATTGTGTAGTATTTATTACTTTGCTTCGAAGCTAATGACAGTATTTAGCTCAAATATTCACCGTTCCAAATAATTATACTCACGGTAATCATCTTCATTATATGAATTCAATCTTGATTATAGGAACAACTGTGCAATGCCAATATCACGTCTCAGTACAATCAATTAATTGTATCAACAAGCCTGCGTAAGTTTGCACAATTGAACTATGTTGGTTAATTCTATTAAGCTATGTGTAGTGATAATGCTCTAGGAATTAGTCAAATATTACTATTATTACATGAGCAAATCGATCATTACTAGCTACCTTTCTAATATGAACGAGAGTTAATAGATTTTTCCTTTAAGTTACTAAGTAGATCATTCCCTGGCTTAGCAAGAGCGCAAAAAAACTACTTCATTTTGTACAATTGAAAAGAAGTGTACAACCCCATATCTTTTTAATTTAGTTTTGATTATAGTGACGCCCTACCGACCTTAGGGTCTACGAGAAGGGCACTATAACCGTGCGCGCACAGGAACAAGTTCAGGTTCTAACCCCAGATCAGCCAGTGTACAGGGTTGTTACAGACCTCTGTGACTTAACTTCATCCGATTCTCGAGAGGATAGTGCCTCGGGTGAGCCGCCCCGGGTGCACGAACAGTACCCTCCCTATTTTCCAGATAGGTGCCGGAGCTGTAGCCGCTCACGCGATACATGCAGCCATAGACGCATACCACACCTAGAGGTGCCGGTGATGATTTTATACCGATTTATCGGATATCGAAGTTATAACAGGTAAAAGAACTAATATTAATTGCTATTTCGGTAACTACTCTAGCAAACCATAAAGTTTTTAATGCCTGGGTCTGTCATTTAAAAAAAATAAACAACTTCAAAAATACGTCACGACAATCGTGTGTGTTATTGTTTGGGCTGGTGATTTCGGTGTTTATTTATTGAAAACATACCGTAAGTAGCGTTTTTTAAGTTTACCCTGAATATAAATGTTTATAAACTATAATTTAAGGAGTAATTTCATGGTAAACGTTAGAACCACTCAAACGGAATATTATCATATTTATCCAAGTACACCAAAAATTTCATTAGTGCTTTTTAAGTGCAGGATTTGCGGTGTATTACTGCATTTTATTTGAGATGTTTTTGTTGGTAGTACGGAGGGTATTTATTTAGCAATGCAGAATAATAATTTTTATTTATAAAAACTTGTATTTAAACTGAATCCTTTTCTAATTTGCGAAACCAAATAGCCGCCATTTTGCGGTAGGAGGAGCGCATCGCGTGAGCGGGTAGGCACGCTCATTTCCCGTTGCGCATTGCACAACTAGCGGTTACCACCGCTATGCCGTCGACTCTAAAGTCCACTACCAAATCTCCCCATTGGTGGCGGAGCTGTAAGGCACGCTCACTTCCCGAGAAAGGAAATGTACAGTTTAAGCAGAAGCTTTAGTCTTAGAAGCCTGTTTGGATCGAGAATGACCAGGTACAAACTACAATGTATTGTAGAGTCATAATCGGCAGCAGCATTTCCTTACTCTCATGAGTTTTGTCTATATGCGCTAATAATAAGTCTGTTACAAAAAGGTAACACAATGGACAGATGCAATATTTTTTCTTCATCACCTTGAATGCTTTCCCCAAGCTTTCAATGTACTTTTAAAAATGACATCAAACGAGTTCAATTTAAAGACTTGAGTGTGGTCAACATACATAATATAGTGCTCACAGATGGCAGACAAGAGACCACTTTTTTTTTAATTTTTGAACTTGAAAATTTTTGTATTCTTGTAAGATTAGGCTATTTGCGCTTATGCTAAATCTGCCCGAAAAGGGCATTTCTTATATCGTCATAAATACTTAAGCCGTCAATTTACTTTTAAAAATGTAAATATAAATTATATGTTTATTTCATTAATACAATTAAGTTTACGTTTACAGCGGATGGTACCTCCTATTAAGATTATCAAGCCTGTGTCAGGAGACACCGCTCTTCTATAGCTATAAGGGCGCCGTGTGGTCTGTGAAGCGCACATTTCTCAATTTTAACGTATGCTTAATTGAGTGTTAATTTTAATTTGAATTTTTAAATTTCCAACCAATGTCAAAACAAACAATTTTCAACATTCTTAACGTCCGATTTTAAATTTAATTTGGATGTTAAAACGTAAGTGTGTGTGTGTATGTGTGTGTGGCCTTATTATAACAAATGTGCGAATTCTCGAAGACAGAACCCATTCTTTACAGCCCATTATCGTAATACTATTAAGTCAACAAACATAAAGCATATCGCACAAAGCGTGATTTTGAAGATGAATGAAGATGGACAATCTTTTCAGCAAAGACAAAGTAAAGTACCATCATAATAGCAGACAATTAGGAAAACAAAAGAAAACATCCAGAGCACGTCTTGGGGACATTACGTCTGAGGTTCTTTATAGTGAAAATATGTATACAGTGGGACATTGTTTTTGGTTGCAATACCGATACAAAAGCTACTACAGTGAAAACTGTAGATATAAAAATAAATATAACTTTTTTATTAAAAATAGTCTCAGTACTAAAAAAACCGACCTCAAAAGTCATTCATCCCCTATATTGCCACCCTTAGAATTGGAATATTTTTTTCGAATTCAAATGGGATGACTCCTCTTTCCGACAAAAAAAGATTTTTAATTTTTTTGTTGGATTTTAAAGAAGGAATTATAATCAGTTCACAAGAGTCGGAGTAATCGCGAAACATAGACAAAAAAATATAGGCGAATTAGGATGCTCCTTTATGAAGTCGGTTAATACATATAATACATAAAAACGCTCATAATCTCAGAGCTTCATAATCTCAATAGCTGTGTTCTATATGATGTACATCCATCGTTTAACAAAATATGCGTCTAATATACCAAATTCCAATTAATAATCTTTATTAGTTATCGCGTAACATACATACAAAAAAACATACTGTTGAATTTAGAACCTCCTTTACTTCACGTCGGTTAAAAAAACGGACCTCAAAAGTTAGCTCCGCTTTCGCTGTGTTCGTTATCGTTGGTATCCTCAACGAGAACCTGAAACGCGTAATACGGAAGTCCTCGTCAAATTGGATGTGTCCAAACACAATGTCGCTGCAGTACACTATTGAGGAGTTCCTCTCATCTGTATGCCATTTCCATCATCAGTTCACTTCTAGGTCACCATATCATTTCACTTTCATTGGAATTTCATCTATGTAATAAGTTTAAAATTTCAATTGAAATGGATTAACAGAAAGTGGGTGAAAATCAATAAACTAGATTCATCCCCTAATTTGTCACTTTGTAAGATGTTTGTAAAAACATACGTTCTGAAATAAAGCTCTGCCTTTCGAACCAAACAAAATAAACCGTATTAGTACGGGAAAAAATTGAATTCGAGCTGTCGACTCTTTAGTTTATCATATTATTGGTTTACGACATCGGACGATATAACAAACTTCAAATCGATCGGAGAAATGTAGGTAAATTTTGCCCATTGTATTACCGCTTATTTTTAGTTTAACTCTATTTGATTTGTTTCTTTTTTTGGTGTACAATAAAGAATTTTTGAATTTTTATGTTGTACTGTATTGTAAAATAAATATCCACTTTATAACCAAGATCCTTATACTAACCAGGAAAAGAGCTGATGATTTTTAAAATTCTGTTTAGTTTTTATTAATTAATAGGCGTTACTTTGCGGAAGTCCAAGTTAATAAAAATGAAAGTAAATTATTTTGCTACTCCGCGAACCCAGTGAAGGTTGCATCGTGCAAAATACTTGCGCTAGTGTTGAATATTTTATCGAGCAGTTAATTTTCCCACTCTCTTAAAATTAATAAAATAAATAACACAAGCGCGTAGTTGCGCTTGTCACAAACCACCACGAAAAATATACCTGACACGTGTTTTCCCTCTCCACGAGGCATACTCAGGGGCTGTTGATTGCTCGACGCTCGGCCGAAGAATGAGTTGGAAGAAAAGTTTTTATTATTAATTATTCCTAATTTTATTTTAATAATGTACTTTTATTATTCATTATTCTTAATTTTATTTTAATAATGTAGTTAGTAAAAGCAAGAACATAGTACCCTCAGAATGTTGCAGTGCCACTACGGGGTGTCAAGTACCATTAACATAAAAACACTTGTTGTATAACGTGTATAACCATGTATCGAACAGCAAACGATCCAGATTAAAATTAACCCAAAAACCGTTTTAAAACCAAACGCGGATGAACGAATCCATCCGTTTTTGAGTTACGATCCCCCAGATAGACATACAGATACACAAAGACAGATAAAAGATTCAAACTTATAATTCTCCTTTTTTGCGTTGAGAAGCACCCAATCACACACTAAGAATTTTCACTTACTCATGCATCGGGTTTCTCATGTTTTTCTTTAATATCCGTCTACCCGATAAATTTTTATCGGCAGCCAAAAAACACGAATCATAAAGCGCTGTTACTTTCAGATGTTGCTCCATCGTATTAAAAAAACGTATTTTTTATTTCTTTATTTTTCATCATATTTTTAGGGTTAACAGTGGTCGCCAATGGTAATGAGGGTTGGCAATTACATAAAAACTGCTGTCTAAATAAAGGCACGCTACTAAATACATCTTCTTTAGTCTTTATCACTATGACAACAAACAATATCACTATCAACAACAAGCAATTAAATAACAACTACTGATTGAATTACCAAATCCCAATTAATAATCTTAAAACAGAGTACTAAAAAATACTGACCTGAAAACTTCGTGGAATTACATCTATTTGCCAAGTACTTATTGAAATCGGTTACCGCAAAGTGCACGACATCGGACATTCATCCACTGGTTTGACACCCTTAGAGACGGAATATTTTCTTCAAATTTAAATGGGGCCAATGCTGAGGTACTCTTTTGACAACAAAAAATCAATCATCAAAATCAGTTCACAAATGCCGTAGTTATATACAAAAAATAAAAGAAAAAATACACTTTAATTAAGAATCTCTTCCTTTTTTGAAGTCGGTTAAAAATTAGACCTTATTATACATTAATTTAGCTAGTGATTCTACATATTTCGTGTGTCGTCGTCATTGGTTAAATTTTGCCCTACGAAAGATTTGCACGCAGCCCAAAAGTTAAGTACGTAAAAACGAGAATGGTAAAATTTCGTTTTTTGCCTAGCAAAATCAGTAAGCACGACTCCACTTTTAAGTATGCAGGTGGCCTGGATTTTGGAAGTTAGATTCACCTAGTTGAATTTACAAATCCTGTAATTTGATTTTATGTTTATTTCCTTAACTTTTCTGTCTTTACATTTACCAGATCAAAACAGGGTATCTGACCTAAGTGAAAAGTTGCTACATTTACGAACTGCTCTAATTATTTAGCTACTGACTTCTGTGAATTACATAAGAATTTTTGACGCTTACAGAGCAATAATAATATTACTTTTATGATGGCTTAATTGGTATTATTAAAAGGAATGCTGTATAGAAGGTCTCTAACGGTTACGGAGGTTGAGCGGATTGGGAAGGCTGTGGGCGCAAAGGGGGCCGGCGCACCGGGGCTCGCTCGACCCGGGCCATCCCACAGTTCCACGCCAGCCGCCGCGCTGCGAACTCCTTTCCCCTCCGGAGTATGTGGCGTAAACTTTCCCGCACTTCTCCGTGACAGTCCCGTGATTTTCCCGCGCCGCGCGTCCGCATTGACTCGTAAAGGTGACCATGAAACAAGGTGATTTGTTTGTGCGAACGAATCTGTGATGCGACGAATTATTGTGTTTTTTATTGCAGTTTGTTTATTGTTGTCGCTAAATAACGTACGTTAGGTGAGTATTATAATTTATATTTTTTTCGAAAGATCGTTTTGATGAGAAAATATTAAACCTAACTACTATTAAAAATTGCATTACCAATTACTTATAATTTAGCGTTTCGCACAGGAAATGATAATTTAGATTTAATGAGGTTAAATAAATAGACAGACAAAAATTTTATGCGGCAGTAAAAGCAATATTAAGAAATATTACGAAGAAGGTTAGATAATAAAATTAATAAAGGGGTTAGAGAATAAAAATGTTGGCAGAAAATGGAGTAATTAGAAGAGTAAAGTTTAAAACGGGAAGAGTTGTTATCAGGCGTCTGAGACGAGCGGGAATAAGCTGGGAGATAATTAACTCTCTGTCAACACTTGGCGAAGGCCGCGGGTACACCAGGCGCTGTTCAGAGATGAAAATCGTTGAAAATATGACTGTTTTTCTTTTTTCTATAAGACCGCTTTGAAATTTTTCGTAGCGTTTGTAATAAGGCCTTATTTCATTCACGTAATAGAGTGAGTTAAATTAACTTAATGAATTGAACTTTATTTGCCAGACAGTGAGAAAATAATGGACGTAGGACATAAAAGCACTTGCTAAAGTAAACAGCAGGCTATGGCACATATAACAACGAATAACAAAAATGTTTTCATCAACTATTATTATTTATATTAACCTATTATCAACCTACTTATTACTAAATTCGTGACCCAGAAGAAATCGTTATCCCTTAAATCGTATACTTGTTTCAGATATTAATTACGTTATCATGCCCTTGAATCACAGGCAAATTGCCATGGCATGCATAGCAACATTGTGCGTTATATATTATGCTAAACCGATTTACAATAAAATTATAAAAACATAAATCTCCCTGAAAAGCAACTTGGAGTCTGAATGGGTAGCATTTGTGTAGCTTTCCAGGGGCCCACATACCAACCGCAATCTGACGTCTTTTGTTATATAACAAATGGGTGTAATTGTGAATTTCTACCAAACGTTACGGGGAATATATTCACTTTGTTGCGTCGGAGGGGCTTAAACGAAGCTAATACGATCGTACACGTCGAGGGTTACATCAGTTCTCTGGTGTGACATTGTTTTGTGTTTACCGAAGCGCAATAAAACACATTTATGGATAACCATTACTTCTTTCTTATTGTACTCGTAAATACTTAATAAAGATGTTTGTATTAATATTAATAATAATAAGTATTTGTTTCGGAATCTTGTCCACAGTGTTAGTACCAAATTCTCTTATAACTAGTGGTAGTAAGGTTGAAAATGAAATAAAATGAAAAATTATATTTTGGTGTGGAGCTGCACCCAATGCTGTAACATCGGGGAATTCCACCGGTCTATGAACACACTCAGGAGACCGTTGGTGCTACCGCGAAAGCGGGCTAGTTTGGAGGCGCAACGTCTTCTCATTATAGCATAGAAATCATCCACGTGCGCCACGGCAGCCCCAACAGAACCCTCAATGCGTTATTATATCGGACCCGTAGGTCACTGTATGCAATCGCTACAAAATCGACCCAGAGGCTGCAGGTGTAGAGTGACTAGCAGTATGCTTTGAAAAGCGAAATTTTGACTGGCTTTGTACACCTTGCAAACCTTCGGGCCAGCATGTTATAGAGGACAGTCAGCGACCTGCGTTCTCTCTCTATGTCCAGGTTGTCCTTTAAATTCTCAGTGACCCAGTGGCCCAAGTATTTAAATTTAGCCGCCCGACACAAAGTCTAATATAATAATAACATAACAATTATTATCTCAATTAATTTGCGAAATATTTTATTTTATTTTTTGTGAAGCTGGAATCTGCGCTAGGTAGCGAGAAGTATATTAAAGTCGTCAGGTTTTCACCCAAATGTTCTTACCTTATCGATGGCATACACTACGTTATCGGAACTTAGCCACGCCACAAGTAGACACCAGGCCGAACTGTACATGGGTATTATTTGCCATAATGAAAAGATTTGCCAGTCGGTATAAGGAGTTCGTCGATTCTGGCCCGTGGTGCGTGAAACGTACAAGTAACACCATCTCTACATCACTGAGGGGAGGCTCCTTTCGTCCACCCAAAATTAAACCAATGTGTGTATTGGTTTTGAGCGGCGGATAGCTTTTGTTCAATTATGTTTCAAAATACATGTATACGATAATAATGATGAGCTGGGATTATCACGCAACTGGTGCTTTCAAAATTTCGAAGCGAAAGCATTACTATCAATGTGAAAAGTGAAAAACGAACCGACGGTACCACAATCAACTGACTAGAATCAATTGCATTAAGTATCTGGGTGTTTTTTGTAGATGAGAGCTTTAATTGGTATGATCAAGTGCAATCTGTAGCCAGCAGAATACGTAGGCTTATCTTCGTTATTAAAAAATTACGTAATTCAGCGGACCGAAAAATTTTAGATACTGTATACACGGCTCTATGTACTCCTATCTTATCTTACTGTATTCCAATTTGGGGAGGTACCTATAAAACGTCATGTATAAATTTAGAGCGAGCGCAAAGGGTAGTGCTCAAGGTGATGCTCAGGAAACTGTACAGATATCCCACATCACAACTTTATGTGGACGCTAATGTACTCACTGTAAGAAAGACATTTATCCTTCGATCCTGTTTACGTCGACATTCGTCTCTCCCATTGAGAGCTGATTTCCCACCCACTAGACGACTTAGACCAGTTTGTCCTACAGTACACTGCCGTACTACCTTTGCCAAGAGACAGTTTCCTTCATTGAGTGCTAGAGATTACAATAACCTAAATAATACTATACAATCATAGAGTCAATAAATTTGAGTGTAAAAATAAAATAACTACTTGGCTAATAGCATTTGCATGCACGCATGCACACACACACACACACACACACACACACACACACACACACACACACACACAC
>NW_020653853.1:6823252-6889943 GCF_003589595.1 Hyposmocoma kahamanoa
ACTCCCAAGGCATGTACATACGCACTTTTATTTCACATTATTACATCCATTATATAAAACTTTAATGATTAACCTTAAGTCTTTTGTTTGTTTCCTTTTTCTTTCTGTAATATTCTCTATACTGCACCGTAAATATGCTTGTAAACTTGTTAAATAACCGAACCACTGTCTTTCATAACACAGGCTAGCCTAGCTTGAAAGTCAGGGGACTGATAACCTTGAGTCAATTACTAACAAGCCAAACATGGTAAACTAGCACTTATTTAAAGGCTTAAAATAAATTATTATTATTATTATTATATTATCACCCAGACACGAGATAGTACAGAAAAGTTAGTTTTGTACATTGACCCGACCGAGAATTGAACCCGGGATATCAGAGATGGCGACACCATGAAGATTGGCAAGCCACTAGATCACCAGCTCTGAGTGCTAGAAGAGATGGCCCGGACTTAGCAGAAGACCGAAATACCTCCCTATGTCTCTTACAGTAGTTCACTTACCTATACGATAAATTGTGAATACGGTTTTGGATTAACTATTCTATTTAATCGTCAGCACGTATTGATATAGCGTTTTAAATTCCTCAGTGAAGAAAAGTCACCGAACCGCAAGCCTCCCATTTTATCAAAGTATAATAAGATAAATTGGCGTACCTCTCGCCTGTTCGGCGCTTCAATGCCTACACATCACTCGGAGTGAAAGGTTGGTACATTATTATTTAAATTGTACCTACAGACTGTAAACATAATTTGAAAAAAATAAGGTGTTCATCACGCATTCTCGTGCTATATTGAAATAACTTTTGATTGATATCTCAATTATGGAAGTATGATCATGATACAGAAATAAAAAGCTGAACAATACTAAATTTGAGGTACTTTTATTTAAACAACCATAAATACGTCTACTATTAGATGTCATTTTTTAAACTCCGAACGTTCGTTTCAATTCTTATATCATAATGGCGTGCGCGACAACCCGCGCTATGCAACGCGAGTACACCGCTAAATTATGCGAATGTGTGCATACAAGCCGCTCTGCTACGTTTTTATGGAGTTACACGAGTAGTCTCCTTATACATATACTATGGCTTTATCGTGTAATGTTACAATGATTTGTGCCTACAATATAGTTTAGCAGAAGTCATAGAGTATTTTTAATTATTTCTCACGATACTCTATTAACTCTACCGAAACAGCTTATGGACACTCAAGTTCACCGAATCTGCTTCAATTCCGAATAAGCTAAATAAGCTCAGGTAGCTACATAATAAAGTTATGATGTGCCTTCTTAAACCATCATCAATAACGAAAACCATTATGAAGTGAACTTGTGACGCAAAATGTTATATTATGCGGGAAAGGAGTAATTAATTACGCTTTCCCCTCTAGTGTGTGGAAAAAAGTCGCAGGCATGTGTGCCATACATTACGAGCTCTGTCATCCTAAAAACATCCCTTCAGTATGCTGTTGAATTACGGCTACTCGTACTTTGCGAAAACATTGATATTTTGTTTATAATTTTTATGAAAGAAAAAAACGGCTCCATATAATATGTCTATCTAAATTATTATAATAAACAAGGGGAGACCCGTGTCCCAGTGTTGATACGTAATTACATGGGTATAAGCAGAACTCACAAGCGTGTCTTTGACTGTAATGAGACTGCTCCAGGAGGACGATTCTCAGGCTGTGAAGCAAATGGCGGCATTTGTGGAGAAATGTTAAAGACACGTAGCGAATGTCAAATGTAAAACTTTTGGAATTCTCAAAATATCACGAACGTAAGTCGACCCTCAATGGAATGGGAATGGGAGGCAATAGAGATCGGTATATTGCACGCGAAGCAGTATGAAAGCGAGACAGATTTGTAAAACGTTGTGGTTACATTTTTAATGGATGTAGCAAAATCTTGACACAAATTTGATTTGAGACAAAGACATCTTGACACAGATATAATAATACAAGGATGCAAACTCAGTTATGTCAATAAAACAGACTTCGTTTTTTCACTTATTATATATAACGGGACGAAAAAGTCATTCGCGTGGTGGTAAGGCCACGCCTGTCCATAATAGTTGTCAAAGTCAAATAATCATTTATTCCATAGGTAAAATTTTTACATTTCAAAACATCATTTTTTAAGCTACTGCTCATTCACTACCCAGACCTCCCTGAGAAAAACGAGCAAGAAACTCTAGGATTGCTCTTTTCAAATAAACTTAAATGCTATAGAATGCATTTTGAATTATGTTTATGTGGAATCTAGACTCACGTTGTCTTTCCATACATCTTCATCTAACGTAGTTTACAATAGCCTATAGTTAACTAGGATCAACTTTCCTATCGCTTTAGAATAAAGGAATAACCTTACTGCATTTCATCAAATCGGGAAAAAAACCTTCGTCAAAACACCTATTGAATGCCTCAGCTAAATGTGGGGAAATTAGATAAATTACCGATTCTATAACTTTAGTCGATATGCCCCTGAGATTTTCAGTTTTTCAACAAGTATACATTTAAAAGCTTTAATGATGTGTTTTGATTTAACATGATGAAAATTAAATACACTGCCACAAACTTTAACATTTTTCTTTAGGAGATCAAAAGCAAGAGATGGAGAGGAATTTAATGATTTTGTAGTGTTCACGGCGGCGAAAGAATGATTCAAAAGCTTGGGCTACCGCATCTTTTGATTTAATAAGTTTGCCGTCTAATTCTAGAACTATATCTCTATCATGTTGTTTAACCCTGCCTGACTCTTTATTTATTATACTCCAAGTAGTTTTAGATTTATTTTTCGATTGTATTATATATAATTTTACCGCTGTAAAACTTACCCTTAGCAGTTGAACATACATTTTTTAATATTTTTTAATAATTTTTAACATATTCTATAAAACGGGAGTAGTTTATATTATAGGTTTTCATAGCATATAGCTCATACAAACGACACCTACTCTTATGAATGCCTATTGTTGCCCAGTCATTGAATTTTGTCTCTCTGTGGAAAGTCAGTGTATACGATGCTAATACCTTATCAAATTCATTTTTATTGCAATTAAATATCGTGCTGTATAAAATATTTGGAACCTCCGGTATATGGGGAAGGCAATTTAAAGTATTGTCAATAATCTTTTGAAATCTAATGATTCGTTCTGTGGTAATCGGTCTGCAGAGAAATTAGTATACCTTCTTGCTTATTTTACAATTAAAAGTAGCCAATTGACCACTATGGTCTCATCTTAAGCAATTTATTATTGATATTGATACTGCGTTTGTGTAGCAAAAAATGTTATCAATACAAGTAGACGATGAAGCAGTGACGCGAGTTGGTTCCAAGAACAGATTGGTCAAGTTAAAACTTTTAAATAAATTAAGGAGTCTTACAGAAGTAGAACAGTTTTCCAACAGGTTTACGTTGAAATCTCCACAGACTAATATAGTTTTTTTAGTTGGTAACTTCGTTGGTAAACTCGTTGTAATTAGTAGAGGAGAGCCTGTATACACATAAGTTGATAAACTGATCCAATTCCACAAATGAAATCTGAATAGTCCGTTCAATAGAGAGATGTGTGATATCCTTACGCTCTTTAAATTTTATATTACGCTTAATAACAATCATTGATCCTTTACTCAAGTTCTTTTTTATTACATAATATTATATAGACAACCACAAATTACACCCAAACTCACGAGAGAAATAAATGTAGGCCGTACAAATATTTCTCTCGGCCCGGGAATCGAAACCGGGGACCTCTGCGTGGCAGTCCGGTATGGTAACCGTTCGGCCACGGAGGCAGACCTTAGGGGTAAATGTGAACTATCCTCCAAAAGTTTGAAATTCCTAACGAACTTATTTATGTCGAAACAAAATATAACGTCACTGACGGCATGTCAAATTGTAAAAATATAAATTTATATTATATACATACTCATTATGAGTAGTGCTTAGATTGGAACAGTACGGGAATGCACTTAGCAGGAATTTACACCCACACTTCTCATGTATTCTCCAGAACACGTCAGTGCTACTATTAATTTCTTTTCTGCTAATGTTATTACTATTACCTAGCATAATAATCACGTTTGTGTATTTATCAAAGTTGTGATCAATTAATAGTGCAATAATTTGAGTTTCCTGGCTGCAATACTGGCAAAGGATGCACGTGTTGGTTGAGTTGACGATGTGGGCTGTGGGGATGGAGGATGCTTTACCTCAACTAGTTCATCCGTTTCACCAAGCTCATCCTATAAAAGAACTTGAGTAACCTCTCTGTACTCAGTACCCAGCTTCAAAAGTTCATTACTTGCGGCTGATAGTTCTTCTAATTGTTTTTGAGTAGAATTTAGGTCTTCAGTTCTTGATTGAAGAGCCAAATCCAGGTCTTTAACTTGTTCGGCCATATTCACCTTTTGTTTGTGAGGATTTAGTTTTGCCGCTTTTATTTTTTTAAGTGCTATCGATTGTTTTCTTATTTGGTTGTTCAATTTTGAAAATCTTGAGTCCTGCGTTTTTGTGATACATTGTAATAACGATAAGAGCTTTAAACTGCAAAGACCTGAAGGGTCTAGCCACTGCGCCTGTCACTTTGAAACATAAGTTGTAAAGTCCATGTACCTGTAATTACATCAGCATCCTTAACTTTGATAGCTCTTGATTGTTGTACATAAATTCATTATTGATTATATTTGAAGATATAAAAGCTGAACCTTTCAGAGGATGGTGACACTGAAAACAAGATTTTCTTACTTTACAAAATCTACTATTACTATTACTGTAAGATAATAAAAGAGAACACGAATTAATCAAATCAAATCAAATCAAAAATCATTTATTCTCAGACAACTACAGTCCATATTTTACAATTATAATATTAGCTTAGATAATTAGAATAATTAAACAAATTAAATTAAATATCAAATAAATCACTGACATGGTTTTAAATGCAGTTTCATGCAATGTACCATGATCGGGCAATCCACTCAATTAATGTTGAAATGATGAAAATGTCGTAGCGTTTGAGAACCGCCCCCCATACCCAGTGTGCGTTATTTCTTCAGAAATATGTATGACAACATCAAATCTTTCACTACTACAGATATATATATTCCATAATACTGAAAGAATGATAAGGAATAATGAAAAAAAAATAATGAAATTAAATGCTGTAAGTTTTTAAGAAGTTTGCGTAAGTGCGTGCCGCAAGAGTGGAGTTTACCATGAACTAATAAAAAAATGTGTATCAATTTCGCATTACAACTTTCGCAAGATATTGGCGAAAAAGGCAAAACGGACTCGCGAAACTTTTCCAAACTAACCACCTCTCTCACTATTACATACAGAAATGTATAGCTTATTGGAATAGCCGGTTTACTGGAATATTCCCAGGGGTAATAGAGGTGGGGAAGTGATTACGAGAAATAGTTCCGAGTACCGAATCGATAGTTGCAGATGTCATAAATTTTCCTGATTGACAAAACAATAGGAAATCAGGAGAATGACTGTGTATTGTTTGTTGGAATATAAATGATACCTTACCTATTTCTGCCGCCAAGCAATGATGTGGGCATTACTGTGTTTCGGGTTTGAACGATGAAATTACAGGCATATGGTACTTGTTAAGTTATGTTGTCTGTGAATTTATGAATACCTGAGTGGCACTGCAACTGTTATGGACAGGCGTGTCGCTTACCACCAGGCGCACGACCTGTTCATCCCGTCACTTGATATCATAGAATCATAAATAACTTTATATTGTTTTATTTGCTCGTACAGGTATTTGGGTATGAGGGGTACTAGCAAGTGTTGCATGGACTGTGTTGGGGCACCGCAGTCATATCAGGTTAGACTAGTATTCCTTGGGACGTTCCATTTACACATCTTGCCTCTGCAGCGACCTGGGTGCGAAATCTATTTCAGGACTTTCACACGAGTCACTGTAACCTGCCCTTGAAGTCAAACCAGACTACTACTAGACTAGTGACAATCGGATGGACACTTGTAGCTTTTTGTGGTGCGCAGGAAACTATTACGGTTTTTGTGGCGAGCGCAAGGTATTTGGAATCACTATTTGTAACAACGCATACGTTTAGATTCCATATAAAATTGTTAAGAACTCTACAAGCAGAAGATAATCACGTGTTTACCCGTACCGCACTGTTTACTGTTCATTCGAATACCACACGGAAAGCTTTCTGTATCTGTTTTTTTTTTTGTATGCGTTAACCTTCAAACGTAACACATTTTAAAGAACGCAGGAAACTTATGTGTGAACGCGTCTTCGACATCTGTTTACGGATATTCTTATACTAAGCTTTAGCGAATTCTGAAATTATAACTCGAATTTATGTTTCACCTGTTTATTTTTTTAAATTTATCATTTAACTATTTAAGATACTAAGAGCAGTGCCAAAGCAAACAATCTGTATAGAGTTGCCAAAAAGATAAACAGCAAAAGAATTTTCACAGTTATCAAAAGTTCCAGACGGCCGTATGAAAAGTTCCACATTTCATTTACTGAACTGTCAACACTCCTTCCTTTAAATTTAATCTCTTAGTCAAGCTTTTATTTATCTTTTATACATATCGTTTTATATATTTTATATACACACATCAAAAGTGTAAATAAATAAATAATAAATAACGCACACACTCAACATAGCCCCGCACTAGGGAAACCCTGTGTCGCGGGTGCCATGGACACACACATAGACAACCACAAATTACACCCAAACTCACGGGAGAAATAAATGTAGGCCATACAAACATTTCTCCCGGCCCGGGAATCGAACCTGGGACCTCTGCGTGGCAGTCCGGCATGGTAACCGTTCGGCCACGGAGGCAGTGTCTAGGGATCAAGTGAATATTTTTGAAATAAAAATTATTTAAGCAATATTTACCAAATCCAGTCTTCCAGGACGACTTCTTACTTTAATGCTTATGTTTTATTTAACCGCTTACCCCTATATTTAATTAAAATAAACAAAAATTGATGTTTTTGCAAATTGTGGGAAAAAACTCAAATTAACGGCGTCAATTAAATGACACAAAAATGGCGAAAATGATGATTTTGCTCATTTTTATTGTAAAGATAAGAAAATTAATAATCTGTATTTCCACCATTAACACGTAATCACACAATTACAGCGATTTGGCATGCTTAAGATGAGTTCATCAAAATCACTTTGAGGAATGGCCGCCCATGTGTTTTGTAACAAGTCAAAATATTGTTGTAGAGTATGTACGGTATGCATACTCGGCACAGCTCTTCTTTGAAGCATATCCCATGCGTGCTCAATTGGATTGAGGTCTGGCGATTGAGCAGGCCACGGCAGAACGTTGATACGAGCTTCGGCAAGAATGCGTGTTACGACTCTAGCCGTGTGTGGACGTGCGTTGTCATGCATTAGTTGAAATGAATCACCCAACTGGCCTCGCAAAGGGATGATAACATCTGAAACAATCCTCTCTGCGTAAACTTGAGCATTGAGGTTACCCCTGATCCATATGAGATCGGTTCTTCCGCCGATCCAAATACCGACCCATATCATTATTGTTCCCCCACCATGTGGATGAACTTCCTGACAATATCTCAAACGTTCATGACGTCCAGATGTTCTCCAAACTCGAGTACGTCTTGTATCCGGTCTCATACCGAAGCGGGATTCATCCGAAAAGCACACATAGCGCCAGTCTTCTTCCTCCCAGTTTCTGTGTTCGCGAGCCCATCGTAAACGGGTCCTGCGATTGCAGGGTACAATAGGTGGAACTCTGAGCGGCCTTCGGGATCGCAGACCCACTTCACGTAAACGATTTCGGATTGTTTGATCGCTTATTAGCAAGCCTGAGGAGCTGTGGAGCCTCGTAACCAACATCATGGCGGTCATGGTACGATTCTGTCGAGCAGTATTTTGGATATACCGGTCCTGTCTGCGAGTCGTGATGCGAGATCGTCCTCCATGTCGCTCGGCCACGCTGCCCGTCATGCGATAGCGCGTCCAGAGGCGACTTATGACGCTCTGTGTAGTGTTAAGAGTGAAAGCCACAGCACGTTGCCTGGAACCAGCTTCCAACATTCCGACGGCTCGCATCATCACTTCTCGGGTTAAATGATGTCGTCTCTCCATAATAATGTAAATTGTTTCGGTTCCGATACAGATATTGTAATGATTTTGTCAAAACGCTATAACTCATTTTTATACAAAACCACATTGACAATCGATTTTCTTCTTATTATCGAATTTTAAACAATATTCCTTATTTAAATGTTAAAATTCACTAAAAAGTATCAATAGCAATAGAAAAAAGTTAACATAATTAACCCTAATTGCAGCAATACTCTTAAACGTACTTGATCCCTAGACACTTTTGATGTGTGTATTTCGTATATCGTATATCGTATCTTAACGACTGTAGTCGTATACTAGAGAGGGTAATACACAGATATATCACGTCACTTGTTTGTGTAATATCTTTTTTTTTATAACATCAAGTGACAGGACGAACAAGTCGTGCTCCTGGTGGTAAGCGACACGCCTATCCATAACAATCGCAAAGATCTTTGGGGAACTGCCACTGCGCCCGTTGCCCTGAGACATAAGTTGACAAGTCCCACGAGCCTGTAGTTTCACCAGCACCCTTACGTTTACAAACTGGAACGCAGTAATGCTCACATTACTGCTTGGCGGCAGAAATAGGTGAGGTGGCAGTACTTCCCTGGACGAACTCTTTCACAAGGAGCTCTACTGCTTCCAAATATATATGTAGATATCTGATGTAGTATTAGCATCAGCTATTTATTACTATACTATTTGATACTATGTTCGTCTCGGTGCAAACTTATAATAAGTACCGATTTCTAGAATAATTGCTTGTAGCAGAGTCAGTGATGGACGGGAGGCATTCGAGCACGCACGCACTTACACACACAAACCCTCGCTCTCCTGTTCCTATTGAATGATATATACAATCCTTTGTCTGAATATTTCATTCTTTATTTTCAAATTTATGTGAGCATGATACATTGTGCTGCCAAAATTTATTGTTTTCTTATTCCTTACGGAGTTAGAAGCCTGACGTCGAGGCACCAGTTTCTATAAGGCTTTCTTACTTATACTTTCTTACATATAAAATATGACAGTATTGTACATAACGAACAGTTTTCTATAGAATTTCTGCACACGATTTGCTATGCGCTCTCTTCTTTCGTCTCTCGCGTGTGCTACTAATAAATAAACCAGTTAGAGCCAGTTAGAAAAAGCCTTATATCCTAACAGCGAAAAACCCATTGCAAGCACTTCCGCTCGGACCACTGACGCGAAACGCACAAACAAAACAGACAAAAATTCTAAAAAGTAATGTTTTACAGTACAGAAGGTAAATAACACTGATTTTTATTCTAAAATATAAAAAGTACTGACTTAGTTACTTTACGATTGTATTATATAATAATTAATACCTATAATAATTGAATGTGCAAAACAACACACCAAATGCCTCGGGGCCTAAAAAAGCCGTATTGGCAGAATCACAATATGATTAATTGACAATTCATATTATGAATTTTGAAACAAAACAAAAAACTCAATTCATCTATTTGACAGTGGTCTACAGAGACCTCCATAGGCATTATGTTTTGTTTCAAAATTCATAATGATGAATTGTCAATTAATCATATTACGATTCTGCCAATGCGACCTTTTGCCCTGCTGGTCTCAAATTATGTAAATCACTGTGCTGTGAGTACCAGAGCAAAATTTCACTTCGTAGCACCGCCCAGAACACCCAGACGAGAACCAATACAGAAAGTTCATTCCCCAAATTGGTCTTACTGGGACCTTCACTTTTAACGCCCGTAGTCCAAGCCGTTCGGCCACTGAGGTAATGTTTTTTGTTTTCATGAATTTCAGTGATGCGACAAACAAGTCGTGCTGGTGGTAAGCGATACGCCTTTCCATAGCAGTAGAGGCATTGCCACTGTGCCCGTCACCTTGAGACATAAGTTGACAAGTCCCATGTGCCTGTAATTTCACCAGCACCCTTCAAAACCGGAACACAGCAATGTGAGCATTACTAAATTATTAAGAGGGAGCAGAGGAAAAATTCCTAATCTTCGATTTGATTTTAGATGGGTATATCCACTTTAAAGTTAAAAATAAAGTATTGTCTGAGTAACTACACGATATATTCAAGCTTAGACATTAATCAGAAACATAAAACAATAAAGTTTCCTCGATATATAAAAATCACGAAATGACCTTTAATTTTCACATTTTTTCAATTTATCCTCGAAATGCAGGTTATTAGGATAAAAATTAGATAATTAATTATATTTATGCATGATCGACAACTGTCACTAGGGATTTTTTTAATCCCTTTACTTTTAGAGTTATTCCGCTAAAATGAATTTGGTACTTTTAATGCGCAAAATTCAACATCTCCTGTCGCATTTCACGCGAACTTCAGGCATATCTGTGTTTCAAAAATTTGGGCGGAGCCAACGTCATAACTTTTTTGGCATGAGACCTCTTAAGTCATCAAAATCATGTATCGATTTTATTTACGCGAATTGTATCTCACTCACGCTACTCAGCATATGATATCTTGTCGTCGTCTCATCTCTAGCATCTGTATTACAGTAAGGCAGAGGATTCACTTTGTTATTAACACCCAGGTGGGATTTGAGTTTTGCTATCGTGCTCCGCAGGGTTACCAGCTTTACGACCCGGTTGTGCCAGATGACGCGGGTTAAACTGGATTGTTCTTGTTTTTCTAAGTTTTAAAAGCTTTTGTAGGGATCAATGAAATGCGGGTAAATAGGGCTTTTCGTTTTAACGCTTCAAATAAAGACAGCATATTTTGTTATCGAGTTAGTCAGCCGGAGGTTAAGTCACATGAACCGATATTTATATAAATTTGGAATTTAAATTGAGACTATCAGAGCAAAAGCGGTTTAAATGTATTAATTTATTATATAGAAGAAGATAGAAGAATGAAGGATTTTAAATTAACCAAATTCATTTTAATACCTATAGCAATTATATTGTATGACCAATATATCATGTTTTTCATATTGCATAATTGTATACTTAGATGAAATTTTTATATATAAAAAATATTATTGTGCTTTAGTATCATTTAAAATAATATTTGTAGAAAAAAAAAAATGTTGGTTACACCGTTTTTGCGCCGATAGCCTCAATTTAGATTTGGTTTACCACATTTTTTTATAATACCAAGTGGCGGGACGAACTAGTCGTACTCCTGGTAGCAAGCGACACGCCTATCCATAACAGTTGCAAGCGATTCAGAGCTTTAAATCGCAAAGATATTAGGGGCACTGCCACCGCGCCCGTTACCCTGACTCATAACTCGACAAATCCCAAGTGCCTGTAATTTCACCAGCACCCTTATCCTTCTAAACCGGAACGTAGTAAAGCTCATATTACTGCTTGGCGGCAGAAATAGGAAAGGTGGCAGTACTTTCCTGCACGAACTCGTTCACAAGGACCTCTACTGCCACTGAAATATTTTTCGACATGCAGATTTCATCGCAATGTTCTGCTTATAGCGATAGGTATTGGTACTAAACATTCATAAATATACGTAACTTGTTAAGAGTACCTGAGCTCGAATTCAAATTCTTCCCGTACTGAATGGATTCTATTGCGCGGGTCGAGCGACAGGGACACTAGCTTTATTTCAAAATTTATTTTTTACAAACGTAATTAAAGCCTTTTGAAAAATGTGGTTGGTGGTTGGTGGTGTGGTGGTTTACTATACGTGTTCTATTTAGATTAGTTGATATAAAAAAAATCGTTGGTATGTAATAATAATAATAACGCACACACTCAACATAGCCCCGCACTAGGGAAAGCGTGAGTCGCGAGTGCCATGGACATACATATATGTAGACAACCACTAATTACACCCAAACTTACGAGAGAAATAAATATAGGCCATACAAATATTTCTCCCGGCCCGGGAATCGAACCTGGAAATCTTATTTTCACACCGTATACTAATCAGTGTATATTCTCAATGTTACTGTATATTTTTTCCAAAATGATTGTTTCAACATTTTCACTATTATGCGGAATGAACCAAAGCCATTTGAGGTTGTATCGACTTTTAAGAGTCAATGGTACATGGATTTGAACCGTGTGTCGACCCTTAATTAAGAATCAACCAATTTTTTTTTTTTCACAAAATTAAAATTCGCATTTCACCTCACCAGTGACATAATAATTCTACACTGTCACCTGAATTATAGTGTTCAGGGAATAAGTTTGCAGGCAGGGTATTCCACTCCATAACCGTTAGCTATATAACTGTGAAAGCGTAACGAGGGTCTCCCTCGTTATCATGACTGGGGCATCACAGTACATTTACTCAAATATTTTGTATGCCCGTAAAAATATACATAATTTCATTAAGAAAGAAGATATCCATAATATTAACCTTAGAACTAAGTCCAAACTCATGGTACCACGATTTCGTTTAAGGTAAACGATTATTTTATGGGAAACTGTATGCGTATTTACAATAAGATTCCAGATAATATTTATTAAGATTATCATTTATTAAGTTTAAAACTTACATTAAAAGTGGAAAAGTCATATTATAAAATTGAAGAGTATGTTTTAGATAAAGAAGTATGGAAAGACAACAAGAGTCTAGATTCCACACAATTATGATTCAAAGTGTATTCCATAGCATCTAAGTTTATTTGAAAAGAGCAATGCCTAACTTTCTTGCTCGTTCTTCTCAGAGAGGTCAGCGTGCTGAACGAGCAGTAGCTTAAAAAGTAGCCTAAAAATGACGATTTCAAGTGTTTTCAAAGTTTTCAAAATTTTACCTATGGAATAAATCATTATTTGACTTTAACTTTGCTTCGTGCGAATCCTTGTAATATCCACATGTAGAGTGGGACCCTAGCCTACTTCTAAATATTAGTGTGAGATTATGTAGCTACATATTATAGAGCTTTACTACAAACAATATTAGCGTTTTGCTACTCAAACTGTCACAGACATTGGGTATAAGCACATAATGATAAATTGACACTTAATAGTTGTTTTAAGCACGTGTTCGTGATGTAGATAAAGCAGGAAAGCAAATTGATTTTATTAATGAAGCTCCCCCACCCGATTACTAAGAAAACCCGATACGAGTTACAAGCAACATCTTGACGGAGAATATCAAGTTATAGTGACGGAAAACCAATAATATAAATACGTAGCGGCAACTGCCGAAAGACAACAAAGGGTTAATAATGTAGTTATGTCCTAACGTTATTATTATATTTGAAAGATCGTTTGGTTTTTTCTTTGTAACAGTAGAGCTCCTTGTGAAAGAGTTCGTCCGGGGAAGTATTGCTATTTACCTGTTTCTGCCGCCAAGCATGTGAATATTACTGCATTCCGGTTTGGAAGGGTAAATAAAGGTGCGGTGAAATTACAGGCACATGGGACTTGTCAATTTATGTCTCAGGGTAAGGGCAGTAGCAGAGCCCCTAAGATCTTTGCGATTCTGAGTGCGTTAATTTAATAAATTATTGGTTGGGTTTTTGTAGTAATGTTTCAAATTGGCCCACATGAACAAAACAAAAACGGCACGATCAAATTTGTTTTTTTCTTCATGTTTTTCTTTTTATAGTAGTCTAATTTATTTTTAATCATTGTAAGTAAACAATAGTTATTAGTTAACAGTGCAGCACGCTCGCGTAAGCAGAACATACCTATTAATGTGTTAGTTAGTCCAGTGTATTGTAACTACATATTTCCAAAATATACAACCGCAGAATAGATACTACAGTATGGAATTGCACATGGCAACATCTATTAGTCTGATACCAGCTCTGTCTGTGATAATTGTCTCGATATTTATAAAATTAACTGGAACAAGAAAGTGCTACCTCTATCAACGTCGTGCCATGTTTTTCTATCGGAGATATGTCTAAATGAGTCAAATGTCCGAATCCGAATTGCTATCTACATCCACATCTATAGCGGTGACAGCGGCAGCGGCAGTGAAAAATAAAATCTACAATGAGGATGATAGGCCACTTTCAATAAATATAACTTTAAATGTAAATTTAAGTACCTATGTGCGTGTAAAACACAAGTTATCTCTTCTTCGAACTGACAATTTTTTCTAGGTTTTCGAGAGAAAATTGACAGTTCGAAGAAGAGATAACTTTTGTCTTCGGGCTCATTAGCCTGCTGGTTTCAAACTAGAAAATTCCCTGTAAGAGTAGTACGAGTACCAGAGCAACGGAATACAAACACCTCTTAGACCAGAATCAATTTAGAAAAGTTCATTTACCAAATTAGTACTTCCGGGAATCGAATCTGGGACCTCCGCATCCAGTGCCGTTAGGCCGCCGGGGTTGCTAAAATGGTGACTTTACTAACTTTTTTGGATTACTCTATTTTGGTTTTGTACAAAATTTTAGTTCTTATGATCGCTAGGGACGTCGTACAATTAGGACATCGATTGTTAGTTTCTACGAAAATTGCAAATTCAGTTGTTATTATGTTCTTTTTCTACTTATAAGAATCAATATTTTCATCATTCATTCTAACATCAAAAGGTACCTTAAATTATACTGCATCCGAAGCCGAACGGTTACTATGCCAGACTGCCACGCAGAGGTCCCAGGTTCGATTCCCGGCCTCGTGAGTTTGGGTGTAATTTGTGTGTGTCCGTGACACAGGGTTCCTCTAATGCGGGGCTATGTTGAGTGTGTGCGTTATTATTATTATTATTATTAATTGTTAGACTATTGTGAATTATTTCTCAGGTCGTCACATGACTAAACAGTTAAAACCATATCACCTCATGCTTTAGGCTATTGACGGGTTTCCTGTTCAGTGTTTTTATAATTAGCGGCAAACGTTATCTCCGGTTGCAATAAAGTGACTCTCCACTACTGGAAGTCGGCCTTCAATATGGTAAATTTGTTCCTCTTCTTGGCCAAACGAAACAGTTGTTCTGCTCTCGTGACACCGGTCCATTCCCTTACATTGCGTAACCATGACTTTTTACGTCTTCTGGCGCATCTTTTGCCTTCAACTTTTCTCATCATTATAAGTTTCTTATTATTATATCATTATAAGTATTAACTGGGAATTCTTCAGTATAATTCTTTTGAGGTGAGGCCGAACAGCAACATAGTTCTTCGAGTGCGACGTCGTGAGCTATTCGTTGTGCCTTTTGTACGTACAGTATCGCATAGGAACTTGCAGCTGCTCCGTGCCCTCACAACGCTCAACGAACTCTTGGCATCAGCACCGGAGTGAGCTTTGCTTGCGTGGCGATGGGCTGCTGTGCGTTGTGATTGCTTGAGATTCTGTGAAATGATGGATGCTAGGGAATCGAGTGAATAATTATAAGATATTTGTCTTCTGTATTTTAATTTTATTTTATTTTAAATTCCTTTTTTATATCTTATTGTTGTATATTCTTTATAATAATCCAATTTTTTACGGCGCATTAGCACAACCGTGTAAATATATTTACAATAAATAAATAAGTTGAAACAGTCAGTAGGTATCTATCGTGTCGAATAAAATCACGTGACCGAGATATGCGATTTTGCGTTTCTTGATAGTCCGCATCAGATGGCACCGAAGTATTGCCTCGTTCCTGACTTTCTGCATCCAGCTGATATGAAGCATGCGGCGGTTGCACCAAATCTCCGATGCGTCGAGGCGCCGCCTGATTTCTTTTTGATCAATATCATTACTTCAGTCATTTACAAACTGAAATACTCTCTCTAATGCTAGACTCTACAACTATTAGTTTCTCTAAGGATATCGCAGGCCAAGTTAGTCCGGATCTGTGGAAGCTCTCTTATTATTGGAGTACTCAGCTGCGGAACAAATAAAATTATGCCAACTCATCGGAAAAGGCTCATTAGGGTAAAAAACTAACCAGGTTTTCTTCACGTTTCCAAAGATTTATGTTGAGCATGAATTGGGGTTTTTACTATATTCAAAAGGAACCCTGGTCTCGTATTTGGTTCAATTTCTTATAAATCACCTTTTAATATTTTTTTCATATTTACCTAGGTGTCTTACAGCACTGGCAATCGTGATATGCTTACGTACCATTTTACTACGAACATTATTTTTTATTTTTTTTTTATTTCAGGCCACATGACCCATATAATATATACTTTAAGAATTAACATACATACAATGTAATATAACAATATACACGAACTAAATAACCAATCTACACGAATTGCACTTGTCGGCGACGTGTGGCGATCTGATGTCAGGTAACCGGTCGCGGAATTGCTAATATATAATACCCTTCGGCCAAAACTCCTGCTTCATGAAAGTTAACAAATGTTCGGTCGATACTCTCACCACAAACGAATTAAAATTCACGTTGTGGCGGGATTCTAACCGCTCGACCCTCAGGATGCATTTGGCTTCTAGACTGATATTCTCATAGTCCAATATCTCCTCAGATTTCGTGGAGTAATGTAGTCGCGATGGTTTTGCGACAGGTACAGCAGCGACGTCGGTACGGCCAGGATAGCAGAAAGTGCGATCTTGTTGGTGCTGTGCCACACAGGTTACAGCTGGTGGGCTTCCTCTTCCTTGTCACCCTCTTTTTGAAGCCGTCCTTGTCGCACTGCCCGTCTGCTTCTGTGGTTTTGCAACTTCAGACAGGCACACGGGAATTACTTTTGCTCTTACATGATTGCCACCGCTCGAATTTCGGCGGGTCGGCGGGTACAAGTAATATCCCAACCACAAATACACGAGTTTTGATTTTATGATACCCCGTTTACTCTACACGCACGCCCTTAGTTTTGATTTACGCTTAGTCACTTAAGTTAGTTTTATATTTTAAATTTTTATTTAATTGTTATTCAATTATTTTTTGTGAAATTACTTCACTACTTTGTTATAATTATTAATACAAAGATCGAACACTCAGAAACATCCGGCCTGATTCGGACCGAAGTCTTCTAGCTTACCGTGCCAGACGCCACCAATACCAACTAAACCACGGAACGAACCAGCGGACTCACGAATTTTTCTATGTACTTGGGTCGTGTCTTTGTAGTTGGTTTTTCAACGACTTTTTAGTCGTAGCGCTATCTATGAGAAATCTATGAAAGGTTTATCACCCAGTTAGTACCTTTACAGCTACCAGTCCTGTCAAGAGATGTCGCTGTTCGCTGTATTTTAAATTTTTATTGAATTGGTATTCAATTATTTTTTGTGAAATTACTCCAGTTAGTTTTATATTTTCTCTTCATTTTCGACATCATCTTTGTCATTTATTTGGTTTCACTAAAAATCAGCGTAATGAGGTATTTTCCAACGTCTTGTTACAAAAAGCTGAGTGGAGACCATTTTGGCAACGTTTTAAATGTATTTTTTTCTTACGTATCTTATTGTATCATTTTGCTATGAAAATGATCTTTGAAAGTGCATCAATAATGGTAGATAACCTAACCATGGCTTTGAATATGAGGAGTGTGAGTTCTCCCCATTGTGAAGTACGTGGAGTTCCTGAAGATGTAAACCAGTTGGTTTTGGTGCATTTAATGTTGGGTGGTTTTGAATCCGTTTTATCTGAGCCAACAAGTAGTGCAAGATTTTATTTACACGTTTGGTTAGGTAGCATTTTGATTTATCTGTTTGGATTCTATAAAGGGGTTTTTTATGTATTATTTTTGTAATGGGGCAGACAGACAAGCCCTTAAATAAATAAAGAGTTATATAAATAATAATAATAATAATAACGCACACACTCAACATAGCCCCGCATTAGGGAAACCCTGTGTCGCGGGTGCCATGGACACACACATAGACAACCACAAATTACACCCAAACTCACGAGAGAAATAATTGTAGGCCATACAACTATTTCTCCCGGCCCGGGAATCGAACCTGGGACCTCTGCATGGCTGTCCGGCATGGTATCCATTCGGCTACGGAGGCAGTTTAAGAATTGCTATTTGAAATATAAACTTGCGAATACTATCAGCAACTATAAGTGCAAGTATAGAGTCTAGTGTGCGATTTCTTGAAGGTAAACTACATTAACACTAAATTCGTAAAGAAATTGGCTAATTTCTTTGGAAATGAAACTATTTTTTTTTTGGGGTTTAAATCGCATATTTGTTTGAATAAACAGATATCTTCTTCTTCGACATCGATGGCATACATTATAATGCTTGCCATCGCGGTGAAAGGGTTTGCCAATCGGCGTAAGTTACTCGCCGAATGTTGCCTAGGGTGAGTCAAATGTACATACAGGGCGTCGATTCAGAACCTTACGATAACTTAGTCGTCACAACACCCGAATCGAACATTAAACTGTCGTATTCGGAAACGAACCGAAATGACGTCACACCCGTACGATTACTCGAACTTCTCAAATTCAAATTCAAATTCAAAATAATCTTTATCTCATAGGTAAGCATTATTACACTTGAAATCGTCACAATGGTTCAAATCTACCGCTCATTCGTAAGGCAGATTCCCCTGAGAAGAATGAGCAAGGAACTCTAGAGGTTGCTCTTTGTAAATAACATTTGTAAACATTCAACATTTACAATATTATTTTTTTTTATTTGAAACATCAGAGATCGAGACTACCTCCATGAGCTAAACGGGTTAGTAGCACGGATTTTCGTCATCTAAGTACGCTGAAGTTGTTTATTAACCTTTAGTATACAGTTTTTGTTTCACTATAGATTTAAACCTCGTGAAAGGCAAATTTTGTATATCAACCGGAATCTTGTTATAGAAGCGTATACATTGCCCCTTAAATGATTTTTTGACTTTGTGAAGACGACTATCAATAAAAGCTAGTTTATTTTTATTCCTCGTATTAATGTTATGTCTGTCACTATTTTTCATAAAGAAATTACTATTCCTTTTAACATAAATTACATTTTCATAAATGTACTGTGAAGCTAGTGTAAGAATGTTAATTTCGTTAAACTTATCTCTCAAAGATAAATTGCCCTAACTGGACGTTTCTGCAGGACAAAGATTCTATTGATATCGGCGGCATTACCCCAAAGCAAAATGCCGTATGTCATTAGACTGTGAAAGCAGCCGAAGTAAACCAATCTAGCGATTTCGACGTCTGAAAGTTTCCTTATTTTTTTAATCGCGTACACTGCAGAGCCGAGCCGTTTTGATAACTTACTTATATGGGGACCCCATTGCAATTTAGCATCTAACGTTATACCTAGAAATACAACTGTATCCACAAGATTCAATTTTTCGTTTCTAATGTCAATGTGTGTAACCGTCTCTCTAACATAGGGGAATGTAAATTTCACACAATTTGTTTTCTTCTCATCAAGGAGTAGGTTATTAACAGCAAACCAATCAACTACTTTAGATATACTATTGTTCACATCGTCATAGGAACATTCTCGACTGGCAAAGGCTACAAACGTTATTCAGAACACAATTATGGAATGAAAGTTACCGAACGTCCTATTGTTTACAAAGCAAGAATGTAATAGGGATTTTATTCAATTTTATTAATTTATTTTAATGCAAGACCAATGCATTCCTATATTTTAGGCCTTTAAAGTCAAAAAATGTACATAAAAGGATTTTCATTTTTATTGTAATCTATTTCTCCGACTAACTCCGTGAACACTGTTGGATAACGATATCATATCCGAATCCGAATCGAAAGTTTGACTCGGAACGTTCTGAATAGCTCGGAAAGTGTCCTTCGATTCCAGAATGACATCCAATCAAACAATTCAGTTACCATACTGAAGAGTTCTGAATCGAGGTCCAGGAAGAGAATGGTACGTTATTTCGGGAGGCTCCTTTCCTGTACCCTAACAAGAACAAATATAGCCTATTTAGATTCAAAAAATAGTTACATTTCCAGAATGTAACAATCCTGAAAGTCCTAAGTGCCTAATTTCTTTTGATCAATCTGTAAAACCAGCTGCCCTATACATTTTGGTCAAGAGGAACGAAGGTATGACTCGGAACAGCTGTTATTCATTTTGCGATTTGAGAGGGGTCCTTTGTAATAAAAGTTGTCGGTACTGCAGTTGGTAAAATCACCCAAATTTGTGAAGTAAAATAACGTCATCCTCTGTAAATGCGGAGTTCGCTTATTTGTTTCATAATCACTGTTACTGAACTTAAATTACTGAAAGGATTTCGTTTTTGGAGTATCACAGTAAAACCCGCGAGGGTTTGTGCCAACAAAGGGCACTTTTTCTCCGTCGTACAAAGGATGTCACGAGATAAATGTAGTTACTAAAGATATATTGCAATCTCACGACGTACATTCTTAAGAAGGCGAATATGTTTTAAAATGATTACTTTTTGTAGCAGTAAACCTTCTTGTCAAAGAGTTCGTCCAGGGAAGGACTGCCATCTTATTTCTGCGTGAGCATTAATTACTGCGTTTCGGTTTTGGAGACTAACAGTGCTGGTGAAATTACAGGCACATGAGACATGTCAACTTATGTGACGGGCACAGTGGCAGTGCTCCTCAGCTCTGAGTGGCAGTGCCCCTCAGCTCTGAGTGGCACCGTATCTGTTATAGGCATGTGGCTTATACTAGGCTTGTTTCTCAAAGTTTTGACATTTGTACTGTAAAATTGTATTAGTAATTAGAATTTATCATCTTTGTCATTCTTAATGATCATCTAAGCTTGTGGGTGTTCTGGATGAGCTCTTTGAACAACTATTGTATAAATTAATAAAGTAAATACAGGGCAATTAAAAGTTCTTTGTTTTTTTTTCACGATTTGGCATGCCTAATTAGCAGAAACGTGATTTGAACATTCGACATGGAAAAATATCGTGCTATGGGTAATTACATGTTCATTCTACGAATTATTAAGGAATCGTAGTATGTTTTTTACCTTGCGATCTTTTTGCAATAATTATCTTCAATTTTTATTTCTAGTTAGCAACATTAGAGCTCCCTGTGAAAGAGTTCATCTTGGGAAGTACTGCTACCTTATTTATTTCTGCCGCCAAGCGGTAATGTGGGTATTACTGCGTCTCGCTTTTGAAATGTAAGGACTTGTCAACTAATGTCAAAAAAAATTGTGGCAATTCTTCCATTCTTCTCACATTTTTGTGATTTCAAGCTCTGAGTGGCACTGCAACTGTTATGGACAGGCGTGACGCTTACTACCAGGCGCAAACCTGGTTCGCCTGTACCTTGGTGTCATAAAAAAAAACAAACGTATATTATAAATGCGAAAGTAAGTATGTCCGTCACGTTTTCACATCTAAACCGCTGAATCGATGAATAGATGAGACCTAGGAAAAGGACATACTCTTTTTGTGACAAAAATAAATCTTACATAATAAGAGGTAAGATAATAACAATTGGGTGAAATAAGGGATAAAACCTTGTATGGAGAACCAATCATTTCTCAAGCAAAGTGTATGAAAATTCATATTTATTCATTTTGTAAGAAATAAACAATGTTTCAGCGTTTTTCACCATTATCCCTCAACGTATTATATTTTTTAACCGACTTCAAAAACGGGGGAGGTTCGCAACTCGACTGTATTTTCTTTCCATTTCATTCTTATTTTTTTGGAAATAGGGTACCTCAATAGTGATCCCATTTAAATTTAATGAAAATATTCCACAGCTTAGCGCACTTTCCGGTAACCGATTTCAATAAAACTTGGCAAGTAGATGTAATTCCTCGAAGTTTTGAGGTCGGTTTTTTTAGTACTCTATACTGAGATTATTCTTCAACTATATTTATATACCATTGTATAACTACCTATTTATGGTCTATTTCATATTTGTGCATTTAGTAAGAATATGTTACCTTTTACATAGATTTTGATGTAAATTAGTACATAGGCGGTTCTACGCAAACGAATTCGCGAGCACCAGCTAGCAAAAAATAAATAAAAAATTCAACACCTTGCGCGTCTCTAGATTCTTGAACATATTTTGTACATAAAGATTTTGCAACTATTAGAACAAATGTAAAGTGAAGAGTTCATTCATTACGAGCACAGTGATGCTGACGCTTTCAGATTTCCCTCGGGGCTGTAATCTTCTTACTGTTCATTTAAAAATGTATTTTTTAATCCGGTCTGCGTCCATGGAAAATGACGTTTATGTTTTGCATTTAGATCCCCTGGGAATGAGTTTTATATACCGGGAACCAAAGCATTCAGTAGACACTGAAGTATTTCATTATAGTTTCAAGTTTAAGATGAAAACTTCGGTTTAATACTTAGTCTAAATAAACGTGTACGGCACGCTATGATGGCCGTTTTGACAGATCACAATAGTGACGTCAAATCCCAATTCATTATCGAAAGAAATATAAATAAATGCGAGTCGCATCAATAAGTTTTTAAATTTATAACTAGTATTGCAAGGGGTAGGTGCTTAAAAAGTTTTAATAAAACGAAAACAAAAATGTTCACTTAATATATCGTCAATTCGAATTTGCCGGAGGTAGAAGTTGTAGAAGTTCATTTTTAAAAATTTCGAATTTTGAAAAACAAATGCCGAGTTGTGTCGTAAATTTGAAAATCCATAAATTTTACTGCACCTCACCATTGACAATAATGTACATCAATTAGCACCTTCAACGTAGTTATGAATTAATAGGAAACTCGATGAGCGGACAAACGTCAAAACGGCCATCATGGCGTGCCGGTTTAGTGTTTTCATTTGCGCTCCAGAGTGGGAATGAGAAGTACCTGTAGGTAGGTAAGAGTGTAGACTCTTGACATAACAATTTTGCACTGCTCTCCTTCGTTATTGGTTAGCTCTGCTCGTCAGACGGGTTGAAATTCTTTTGTGGTAGCGGTTTTTATTTATTAATAATCACGCACACGCCCAGGGCCGTTTATTCGACAAGAATTTCATCGTGCTCACGCCGCGTGTCTGCCGTGCGGAGACCGCGTGCACATGTTCAGAGACCGAACTGTCATGGCAAAATGCGATCTATTTATTTAGTTTTTACGTTTTAACTTAAATGAGTAGCTGGCTTGTCTTGTTCTTTATAGCGCGACCGTGGGTTGGTATTATTCTAAGGAATTTAAATGTTGTTGCCTAGTAAATTGAATTCAGGTTCGCCATTAATGTACGTGAGAGCGTGGAGAATCGCGCGTCGTATAGTTTGGCGCTTATAGCCCTGCACTAGGGAAACCCTGTATCGCAGGTACCATGGACACACACATAGACAACCCAAATTACATCCAAACTCACGAGGGAAATAAATGATAGGCCGTGTAAATGTTCCTCCCGGACCAGGAATCGAAACTGGGACCTCTACGTGGTAGACCAGTATGGTAACCATTGCGGCCACCGAGACAATTAAATATTTACTTCCTTATGAAGTCAAAAGCATTAAGAGTATTTCATTAGACATATCAAGTATAATAGCGCAATGTACTTCGGTAGTATATCAAAAACAAAGTTTACGATTCAAAAACAAGGTTCAACGTGTACCAAAATCACATTTCGTGACACGTGATAAATGAAAAACCGAGCGATTTTTACCTGGCAATATTCATATCTCGCTTGTTAATTTAAAATATGAATTGTGTCAATTGGTTGCACGCAGTAATTATTTTCATTTGGAAGTAGCGATTTTTTATTTATGATCGGGTTACAAAAACCCATAAATACATACCGTATAGACTAACATACGTAATAATATAATGAAACACTATTTATTTATTTACACGCATGGACTGCGACGTGTGACGCAACGTGGGTGTCCGGTAACCGGCCTCGGAAACGTCGGTACATGACACCCTTCGGCCAAAAGTCCTCCTTCATGAAGGTCGACAGATGTTGAGTTGGTACTTTCACCACAATTGAATTAAAATTCGCATTGTAGCGGGACTCCAACTGCTCGACCCTCAAGGTTGGCTTTCACTCGCATGTACTCGACAATACCCACAGATTTTGTGGAATAATAAAGTCGTGATACGTATAGCTACGTCGTCGGTACCGCTGAACGCAATAGATGATTGGTGCCAGTCGGAACGTTGTATATGGCCATGATGTGACAAAAACCAATTAGATCTCAAACAAGAAATATTGTTTATAGTATTTATCACAATCCACGATTTGGAATCTAAGTTACGTTAGGTTGTACCTATTTCTGCGCCAAGCATAAGCTTACTTTACTTACAAACATAACGGACCTGTCAAACTTCGTCTCAGGGTGATGGGCGCCGTGACGCTACCCTTCACATCTTTGCGACTTAAAGTTCTGAATGGCATTGCATCTGGGGTTAGCGTGATGCTTACCACCAGGCGCACGACTTTAAAAAGCGCTAAGAACGCGCTTCCCACAAAAAAAGGGTTAAGGCCATAGTCGACCGCTCTTACATAAAAGTATCTTCCATATTCATAGTCTTTGAGACGTACCTACACATTAGATTCCATGATCTGACATAAAAAGACCACTAAAATAAGTCTTCTTTTCTTGTCTCCAAAAAAGACAAACACTCACCCAAAACACTCACTCAACTCATGACATACGAGTAATATTCAAGTGCAAATAAACGTTATATACCCGATGCTTTCAACGGCCGTGTTCAGACAACAACGACCTCAAAGCCCTATAAAAATGCTAATGTGGCGTCTCAAGAAAGAAAAAAGCTTAAATAGATTCAACTGCCTTCAAGTATAGTGAGAAATCCAAGAGTCAGGCTCATGTATATTATGCACTTTAAGAAGGATGTATTTTGATCTTGAAAGTTATAATATTTTGTGTGTTGAGAAAAGTTATCCCACATCTAAATAAATGTAGCTAAATATAGCAACGATTGCGCATATTAAAAATCCAAAAAGTGAAAGAAATCGCAGATTGATAAGATTCCTAATCTTGTTGTGTGTTGGATGTAGGTAAATAGCAGCATCTTTTTCAAGAAGGGTTTCCAGTGAATACGTAACTTAACCCTTTTTTGACCCTTTCGTTACGACGTTATTTATTTGCTATTTTCATTGTCTGGGCTGCAGACAAATTTTTATTTTCAAATGGGTGGTTAGGTTTTTTTATTTGCAACGTTGATTCAAAAAGCCAACAATAGATGTTTGAGCTACTTACCAGTGGCGAGACGTGAAAATTTTCCTTGGTAAAGCCGAAGCTTTAACTTTTTGAAAAAAATAAAAAAGACTAACAAAAATTTTTTTCCCGTTAAAAAGGTGCTTGGCGACATTTAAACACAACACTTATTAGGACAAAAGGTTCTAGTTCACTTCATTTCATAGGCTAACTTATTCTACACATAAAATTACCATAGCTTTTAAACTAATTTTACATTTTAAGCTGCCCGTCGCGATACGAAAGTATGTAAACAAACACATGAATGCTAAGTGTTGCAATTTGAATTACCTACGAATTACCATGACCTTCTACATACGGATTACGTTACGTAATCCTATTAGAAAGAAACACCCAATTAAATACAGATACAAATGTAACACTATTTATCGTTAAGATTTACAAAACAAAAATGAACCATATTTTGTATTAATTTGCTATTAGAACAATTTTGTTACATTTATATAACAAATAATATTAGCGTGTATTTTGATGGTGCGCATAGATTTCATGAACGAAATAGAACTCGCTGATCCGCCGACTTACCTCGCGCTGATTGGTCGAGAGGCATCGCGACTAGTGAATATTTTAAATGGTATGCGCGGTGCAACTAACTGGTAATAGGTACGCGCGAAATTTTAGGCAAGCCGGTGGGAATCGAGTTATATGGACGCTGCGCCACTGCTACTTACTTATTGCGGGCTACAGTAGATTCTCCGATATCTCTAACTCGTGTAGCGGTACCTTGCAGACAGGATGCATAAAGCTGAAGACTAAATACCAATGTCTAGCATTGGACTACAGTAAACCGATGAAGTTTTAAAAGTTCCGATCTATGTCATTAGGCGGTAATGTGAGCAATACGCATCACTGTGTTGCGGTTTTGAAGGGTGCTGGTGAAATTGCAGGCACATGGGACTTGTCAACATTTGTCTAAGGGTAACGTGCGCAGTGGTACTGCCCTTCAGATCTTAGCGACTTAAAGCTCTTAGTGGCATTGCAACCGCTATGGGCAGGCGTGTCGCTTACCAGGCGCAATACTAAGCGCACGCCTTCTTCGTCCCGTCACTTGGTATAAAAAAAACCTATGTCTACTGAAATTTTTATGCACCTTACAGTCCACCTAAACTAAATCCAATGGAAACTAGGTGCGTATGACAAAACAAGCAGGTAAGGACGAGTTTACTTTTATCTAGTCAAGCTGTTGCACTGTGTGCGTTATTTCAGACTAAGGAACACTTTATACATTTCACTCGAAAATTAAAGTTGTCCAGAGTTAAAAGTGAATGCAATTGTGGCATCACGGAAACTGTCTGCATGGTTGTGTGTATGGTTGCTTGTTCTTGAACGAATCCAAGTGTTCGGATACTGAAAAAAGCCTTCTATTACTTCTCTACTAGGTCTTATTTAAAATCTTTTTTCAATTGGTTTCGTATCCATTTAGAAGTAAAGCTTTCTGGACTCTCGAAAAATCTCTCGGATTTTCTTCAATCGCTGATCGCCGGTGTTCAGGATAGTTACTCGCTCATACCGCCAAAAAGAAAACTAATTTGTTTATTGCTCTTAATAACTAATGTCACACTGCTGCCAGAATTCAACGTCAAGTCATCATTTATATATGAGATTTTCGCCTTTCAAAAAAAGGTACCAATAACACTAACACTGAGACATATAAAACTTTTTTTACTTCTATTAATGAAAAATGGCGACCTAAGCTAGATGTTTGTATTTACAAAACAACCATTGCTTAAGCTTATAACCAAAAAATTACTAAGTAAACTCAAAGTTTAATTTAATTTCTTGGTTAAACTTAGGCAATATTCTTGTCTCTATTTTTGCTTAATCGAACATTCGTTTTATAGATCTCAGCCTGATAAACCTTATCGTAAAGAAGGTAATTATTATCCTGTAGGTATAATCTTGCATTTCTCGCAAATGACGTTACAGCAAAAAAGTAGTTAAAAACCAAAAATCAAAGATCTGCGTCAAGCACATATCTCTAGCCAGCTGTGCATAATCATATACTATAGTATACTCCAGAAAGCAGTTTTTTTATGGCAATAGAGCTTTGACTTTTTGGTAACGTCAAGTTGTTAAAAGGAAGGTAGAATAAAGGTAGAGGAAAAAGGGAGCATAGTCGCGGGATTTGGAAAAAAATGATCATTAGAGTTGGTAGGTACTACAAATATAATGAAGTATATATAAGTATAAGTATCTTATTCATATCATTATTAAGAAAAAAGAAAATTTAATATCATTAACAAGAATAAAGAAAGATAAAAAGGCAGATTTTCCTTCTGGGGCAGTTTTGTAAAGATAAGCCAACCTGGGTTATGACCAAAATTTCGACAGATAAAAACAAAATTTCTTGCAAAAAAGGGTTACATTCATAAAATTATTCTTTATTCACAGTTGTAATTAAATGTCACTGACTAATTACTATTATTTATAGTATATGAGAAAATATTTCAGTAGTTTGTTAAAGATTTCACTTTTTTGAGAAAATATTTCATTAGTTTCATTTCACAAAGATCGAACAACATAAAGAAAAATTCCTTCGATCTGAATGGACTCGAACCAGTGTCTATTGCCACACCGGGGCCGCCGCTCTTACCAATTAAGCTACAGACCGTGTAAGCTACAGTCTTTGTGTTTGATGCAGATTTTTGTTTTTGTTAAGAACGGCTTTTCTTACCGTCAGAGCCACCAATGAGAAACTTATGAATATAAAAACGTGAAAATGTATAATATTAACATTATTGAATGCCACGAAGTTTGGCTACCATGATATTAAAATTTTTTTTGTGAAATTACTCCACTAGTTTGTTGTAATTATTAATACAAAAATCGAAGAATAAGAAAAATTTCTTGGCTCCAGTTGGATTACAAACCGTAGCTGAATATGTACGAGACAATTAGACATGGTATGTGTTCGATCGTTATATGTATTAATAATTTTAATTTTAACTGTCTCCGTGGCCGAACCCCCAGGTTCGATTCCCGGGCCGGGAGAAATATTTGTATGGCCTACATTTATTTCTCTCGTGAGTTTGGGTGTAATTTGTGGTTGTCTATGTGTGTGTCCATGGCACCCGCGACACAGGGTTTCCCTAGTGCGGGGCTATGTTGAGTGTGTGCGTTATTATTATTATTATTAGTATTATTATCATTATCAATTATGAAAACTTATATTAAATTTTAAGTTTCAAAGTAGCAGTGTTAGAATTTATAGGCCATTATAAAATTTTTTTTTGAGTGAACCTTTTAAATAATACTTTTAATAATTTAGTAGCAATAGAGCTTCTTGTGAAAGAGTTCCTCCAGGGAAGTACTGCCACTTTACTTATTTCTGCCTCCAAGTAGTAATATGAGCATTGCTGTATTTCGGTTTTGAACGGTGAGGGTGCTGGTGAAATTACAGGCACGTGGGACTTGTCAACTTATGTCTCAGGGAAACGGGCGAAGTGGCGGTGCCCCTCAAATCTTTGCGATTTAAAGCTCTGAGTGGTACTGCAACTGCTATGGACAGGCGTGTCGCTTAACACCAGGCTCACGACTTGTTCGTCCTGTCACTTATTATCATAAAAAAAATTGATTGTCATCATAAGTACCTCAGCTGAAAAAGATCCAACCTATTTGTACACTCTATTTCCTCGAAAATCGATAGCCGAATTTACAACAACTAAATTAAATAACAAAACGTAGTGTACGATGTGCACTTTTCCAATGATTCCCTCCGGGTATATCGATAAAACTGGTTGGATTTTGTGTTTTCACCAAAACTAAGTAACACTCAAGGGATCGTGACTAGAGTGTTTTTTTTGTCGTTCTAGTTTTGGGTCGGAGCAACAGATGAAATGTATACATATAAACTATCTGTAGCGTTTAATATTGCTTTGGTGAGCTTTTGCATATTTCACAACTTCGCATAATTATTGCATGGTAGACCACATCAGCAGTTATATAAACCGTCCATATTATTTTTTAAGAATATTAATAACTAGCTGGTGCCCGCGACTTCGTATGCGAAGAATAAGTAGTTTGATTAGCCTACTGTACTAAACAAATTTTTATAGTTTTCTTGTTTATCCCTACAATCTTTCATCCCCTACTTAACCCTCTGTAAGAGACAAAAGTAGCCTATATCTTTCTAGATCCCGTCCATCTCTATACCAAAATTCATCAATATTGGTCCAGCGGTTGACGCGTGAAAACGTGACAGACTTAGTTGCTTCCGCATTTATAATATTAGTTTGGATATAACAATAATAAATAAAAAAAAAAAAATTATGGTTCTTAATACAAAGATCGAACACACAGAAAAAAGCGACATCAGTGTCGTTGATGCATCTGTAAAGTTACCGGCTTCGGCGAAGAAGGTTCTACAATCTCTCACTAGATGTCACAAGCGACCTAGAACGCCTAAACATCCTGTACAAAGATCTTTAACAAAAACACATAGAAGAATTTCGACAACTCCCTTAGTTACGTTACTTAGAGTATCTTAGATGTGATCCCATTTAAATTTCAAGAAAATATTCTACCTCTAAGGGTGGCAAACTAGGGTATAAATGACTTTTGAAGTCGGTTTTTTAACCGTAGGTTAGGTTATTATGTTTTAAGTGAACAAGTTAGTTCAATTGTGCATCCAGTTTCCTTATTAGATTTCTATTTGTGAAGATCTGTAATTAGCTCTTAGTTGTTATTATAAATTATTATTTAATTTAGCTTTTATTTATTTTTAATAAATAAATAAAAATAATTTTCTTGTTGTGCAAGGGCAACAAAATTAACACCAGGCCAGTGTACAGATTATCCAAATCAGAACCTGTTTAAGAAAGTTCAGTTCCCAAATTGGTCTTATCAAGAATTGAACCGGAACCTCATCCACTGCCCGCAGTAAACCGTTGGGCCACCGAGGTCGAGACGTACTTGTTACAAAAGGTTATTGTATCAATGGAGTAGACCTTAAAGTAAAAAGTGGGTTGGTTTAATGGAACAGAACTTTCCTTAAAATAGATTCAAATAGTATCTTTGGACGTTATGTTACTCGAAGAGCGGCTGAGTCTATTGGGAACTTTGTTCCTGAAGTGAAAGACAGATTACCTCCGCTTTCAGTTGGATTTAAATTTATTGACAAGTCGAGTTCAAAAGAGGAACGATTCCAAATGTTCAATCTCTGATGAATGTTTTAGTAAGGCTTAATTCGAATATACTGTTCAATGGAGAGCATCAAACGCATCATGTCCATATTGCCATATAATGTGCATACACATAAAACGCCTCGCATTTATAGCCTGTTCTTACATAACACGCTTGATTAGTCAAAGATCTTGAGAAAATCATCCAATCATATTATAATTTTATGGTACATAACATTTATGCGAAAAAAAATCAAACACGTTGTGCACCTAAAGATACGCAAAAGGTAAAAAAGCGACCGAATTTCCTCAATAAAATAAATGGGGGGAGGCGTTTAACAAATTAATTCCGGGCGTGAATTCGATCCAGGCAAGCCAAGTGGAAATGCGAGATAAGACAAAACCTATGCGAATTTATAAATGCTGGCTGATAGCGTTTCGTTTCGATGCTTCTTGCTTAAAGGATTAGCAACAAGGTAAACTTTTTTTTTAAAGTAGCAGTGAGTTCCTTGTGAAAGAGTTCGTCTAGGGAAGTATTGCAACCTTACCTATTTCTGCTGGCAAGCAGTAATATGAGCATTACTGCGTTCCCGTTGGAAGGGTAAGGTGAAATGAAGGCACAATGGACCTGTCAACTTATGTCTTAGGGTGACGGGCGCAGTGACAGTGCCCCTTAAATCGTTGCGATTTAAGCTTTGAGTCGCATTGCAATTGTTATGGACAGGCAGGCGCACGACTGGTTCGTTCTGTCATTTGGTATTGTAAAAATAAAACTAACTAACTAACCTAGCCCTGGAGCAAAAATCGATCGATCGATGGAACGAGCTCGCTTAGAAGATGCCTATTCAGTAAAACCTTAAAGATACTCGGGTTGTATGTGCTCGGAAACACAATCACAGGCTGGGAATTCCAATGCTGATTGACTTCTCCGGGGTACATTTTTGGCCTCAGCTTTTAATCAGCTGTGTAGCTTTTCAGCAACAAAATCGTAGCTCTATACATACATGTGAGTTTCAAAAAAATAACGTCTTATTTTTGCTAAGCTTATTTTTAAAAGTCTCCTTGAACGCGTTACTATGTTCCTGAACAGAATAACTTCACCATTTGTATGAAATTAATATTCAAATTAGTTTAATAAATATTGGTCATGTTTCATTATTTATACTTACTCGTAGAAAATAGTAGTCTACGTGACTGTTACTTAACGAAAGGTATTAAAACACGAGTCTGGGCTTATGTACATCACACGAGTATTTTAATGGTTAATTACGTACAATTACATACACTGCCTTAGAATAATAACGCATAGAAACCTAGTCCGCACGCACTAAGTGAGGCAAATTGAAGCGCTCCCAATGGGCCTACACGAGCGGGCGGGCCTTCAGTGCTCAAGGTCAACTTGCGCCGCGAACAGCTTTAGAACTTTAGCTAAAAATGACGAAATGTGCGGTAAATGAGTGTAAAAATACGTCAGACAAACATAAAATAGATACTACTTATACTACACTTTTGAGGGAAATGTTATTCCATTGTATCATTATTTGTATATTTGTGTGCGTGCCGACGAGCGTAGATACAAGTCGCTTACGCCTACATGAATTTGATTTTTGCCTCTCTTGTGACAGTTCGTTTGATATGAAACTATCATTCTATGCGTTATTATTCTAAGTACACTGCTTTGTTTATACATATATTATAAGCTCTCTATGTTGCAAATAAAAACTTTTCTCACGCATGTGAAACAACCGTACCTTTTATATAATTCATAGAAACACTAGAGTCGGCCCCAACTATCATATCGTTCGATATCATGTAACGTGTGAAATTTGTCAAAATTGTTTGCTATTGACATTTCATTTCGAATAAAACTTCATCTCGACTGATATTAGAATTGAGGTCAAATCAAATTGTTTTGTTTTTAGAGATGTTCGAAATTTGAATGTAATAATAAAATCGAATTTGATGATTAGGAAGCAATAAAAAAAATTTCACACATAAAAAATTTAATTTAACAAAACTTAAGCTGGTCGTAATTTGCGGTTTTTGAACAAATCATAGAGGGTTTATAATAAGTGTGTAGATAAAGTATAATGGCTATCATTACATAATTAGGTCTTAAAATTTTATGCCAATTACTATAAGAACCCTCATAATACAACTATTAACCTCATAATAACATATATACATAAAAGCTGTTGACATTGATCATTCTGTTCCTGGTTCTTCATAGGATTACAGCGTTAAAGTGAACTTCTGAACTAGTTTTTTGTTGTATTGTAAAATGTTAATTCAACACACAAAAGCAGATATTCGTTCACTTGCAAATTAATTTCATAAAGTCAATAACAACTTAATTGAGCCCGTAATAGAGATTTGTCTTTGGTAAGTAAACATCTAATTCGAAACAATCAACTTTAGACTTGGTAGTTACTAGTTTTGTGATAACTTTGATATTATCCGGTACCTAATCAAATTTAAATTGTTGCTTGTAATTGTTGTTATTCAAGCACAAGAAGCCTCAAAGGAAACGAAGTTACATTATCATTATAAACAAAATCCTGTTTATTTTAACAACACACTAGCAGATAGGTACATACACGTGATACCCTGTAAGGGCGTAGCAAATTAAACAAATTACATAGGAACATTTTAAACTTAAATAAATAATCAATTGACATAGTTAATGCATCATTATTTTTATAATTATATATATATATATATATATATATATAATAGGTACATTTATGACTTATTACAATTTTTTATTAGTTAGTCATTTGTAATTAGTAGTAGAGACACATAATTATTAAATTAATTAAACACATTTATCATCAATAAATTCAGACAAATCATTATTTTTTTTTAATGAGGAAATCAATCTTATAATTGTTTCTCAAAAACCATATTTTTATCCAAATCTTTAATATAATTAGGGAAATAAAAAGGCATGAAAATAGTTTTAAGCTTTGGCTTTGCAAGAAAGTTTAAATTTATTATGATAACGGTTATTACGACTTATTAATTTTACTGGAGAATATATTATATAGATATTATATTATTATCTGTATATTTTTTGACGAATATACAGACTTAAAAAATATATAAGTCTAGGATGTTTCCACAAGACTTTTTCTATTGGGTCATTTTAGACTTGCTACTTTCCCCACGCGATCATCTCTCTACCTCTGGACTTGAGTTAGGTGAGAGAACATAGGCAAGTTTTTATTTAGTCTTCAATCAGTTCGTAAAAATCTATCGACCTTTTCTGCATTCTACATTTTTTATACATACATTTTTATTTAAATTTTGAATCAGTTTATTCTAATGCTATGAAATATATAAATAATTATATCAAAACTTAAGTCGTACGGGTACGTATGTTGCTGTACATAAAATGCCGGAATTTATATTGAAATCGTTAAGATGGTTCACCACAGGCTTATTCTAGTCTGAGGCCAACGTATTCAATACTTTCAGGCATAGCTTCAAGTTCGCAATATATGTAACTAATTTACATAAGTCTATAATAATATTAGTTATTGTTCTCAAGGCTTTTTATGGCACAAACTAGCCGGCCTTGTTTTTCGTTGTTGTGAAGTCACATGAATATATTGTGAATATTGACGCAATGTAAAACATTTTATGATCTGTAGGAATATTTTTTTTATAAATAAGGTAGCACCAAAAGGTCTATAAGTATTAGCATTGAATTTTATATCAGTGAGACATGGAAAATCACAGGTACAGATAGAAAACTATTGGTGGCATTTAAGATGTAATGCTGGAAAAAAATGTAGGGAATAAGTAGGCCGGAAAGAAAAACCTATAAAGTTTTATTTATTTATTTTTAAAGGTATACCAATCATAAATATAGTTTTGTAGAAAAAGGTTATAGTAAGAGGAATTGTTCGTATACACGTGCCATATGAAACACAGGCACACACAACTACATGTTAAATAAAGAAGGAAAGTATTATGTAATATATAAAAACAAAACAAAAATAAACCTAAAAACCTTAAAACATATAGAGACCTAACAAATGCGTAAATAAAAATTAAGGTATGGCTTCAAAGTATTGTCAACAGTTTTTTGAATCGCAGATATTCAGACAGACGAAGAAAATAAGATTTTTCTTTTCAATGCGAATGTCAAAGAAATCAGCCGTTTCATAGTTTAGAGTCTAAAGAGTACAAACTTAGGGATTCACGCACTATGAGTACCATTCTGATATTGAGCCTCGAACCAGCTAATCTAACACTCAGCCCGCTAACGGCTGTGACAATAAAAGGACTCAATAATATTGAACTCGAAATATCGTCTCGCGTTTTTCAATCACTCGCCATTATTTACGCTTTGAAAACTCGAGAGATAAACTCATATTTAAAGTTAAACAATGTTGCGAATTTCTTCTCGGACCAATGGCGAGAAAGTTCATTATTAAAGAAAGTTTCATAATCGGTCGTGAACATTTTTATTGCGAAAATTTATTTTCCTTTCACATGGGTATTAGGAACTTTGATGGAAATAAAAAAAAAACTTTAGATTGTATATGAAGTTCGGAGGAATTCCGTAGTTACGTGCGTTTGGTTTGGAATTTATAAGCTAGTTGAGTAAACAATTGCCTCGTAAGATCGGAGTTTAGTACTCAGCTGGGCCTGTACCATTGAGCCTATTTGAAATCTTCTGCAGAGTAGAAATCTAATTGTTGAAAACTTGCTAGAATTACTTACGTTCAATAACTTAAAGACCATATTCCTATTTCCTTGATGCCTAGCATACTGGCATACTATGTCATAGCGTAAAAGAAACATTTCAGAAAGGAGTCCATTCCACACCTAGCAGGTTCGAGGAAGGATCTTCCGTCATGTCCGCGTGGTCTTAACGTGATCTTAACCACGCAGATATCACATTGATTCCTTCCACGAAATGTTTCCTTTACGTTAGGACATAGTGTTCTTCGAGAAGCGAGTAAACAGGGCTTTCAAAGGCTAACTACGCATAGGCAGTTTCTCTGTTATTGCGAATGTCCATGGTCGACGATGACGACCTCCCAACAAGTGACTCGTCTACTCGTTTGCTTACTGCTTTACACAAAAAGAGACATGTAAAGTCTTCAATCACTCTATGCTATGGACCAAACTCTCTCCTTGTAGCACACCTTTTTTATGATACCAAGTGACACGGGATGAGCAAGTGGTGCGCCTGGTGGAGTGACACGCCTGTCCATAAAAGATCTGCGAGGCAATGCGCCCGTCACTCTGAGACATAAGTTGGCGAGTCCCATGTGCCTGTAATTTCACCAACACCCTTACCCTTTAAAACCTAAACGCACTAATGCTCACATTACTTTGCGCTTGGCCGCAGAAATAGATAAGGTAGCGTACTTCTCCGGACGAACACTTTCACAAGGAGTTCTACTACTACACTTTTTATATACACACAGGAAAATGCGTTACCTACATACATGGTGTTATTTGGGATTCTCCTTCGTAGACCCATCTGGCGATCCCTCTTATATTGGTGGCGGTTCGTGTTAGGATTTAAGGAGAAGGCGTCTTTGCGTTACGGGAGATGCCCCAACACGGGGTAAACTTGTGCCCGACATTGATGCCTAATTGGGTGATTACAGTCACGCAAAATAATAAAATATGTGCTCATTTTTCAGAATAAAATAAACCAATTTATTGCTTTATGATGAATATTATATTCTCAGACGTCATTGTCAATAAATTTTGGAACTTTTTTTATTGTTGTCCACCAAACCAATTTAACGCTTTATGGTAGATATCATATTCTCACACGTCATTATCAATAAATTTGGGGAATATTTTTTTATTGCTTCCCGCCACAGTATCCACGATCAGACAATACGTTATTATGCCAACAAACTTGCGTCTCGTAAACTTGTGGCACATAAATACATAGCAGATGTATACACATTTATATATTTAACTGTGTGGTGGTCTCAAGACGCACGTCCTTCTTTTATTGCCATTCATTTTATTTTCACTCGGAGGGATCCGTGAAATAAGTCTGGAAGAGAAATATAGTCTCCCAGTTAGATCTGACACTTGGATGTTAAAATTACTTAGTGTCGAGATACACTGGATGTAATGGCGGTGAATAATAGAGAGGCAATGGCATACCGGATTATATAATTTACAGTGTGACCTTATACGAAATGTATCAATTCATAAAAATGCGATGGAAACAACTTGACTAGCAGGCCAGTAACTATAGAAATCGTCACCATCTCAAGCTCTCAAGAAGCCTCTTCTATACTTTAAAATGTGAAAATAAAAAAAATCGTGAAAACTTTTCTTCTTCCCAAACACAAACCTCCATGATTTCGCTGGAATTTAAATGTTTTGCAACATAAAATTGTGGTCTGCTTTATATACAAAAGTTGTAGAACAAAAGCTGTTAGTTTTGATGTCCAGAGGCGCCAATGTTATAGACACTGCGCATAATTTTTTATGGGTTTGACAGCCCGCAGATAAGAATTTCCTCTATGGCGAGAGTCTTGAGTCGAGAGTCCATAAAATAAATACACTCACATTTTGCATTAAGTTCATTTAGATTCCGTGCTAATTGTTTATTTCTATTAGACATAATTGTAACTTTTTTAATATAAAAAACCGGTCTCAAGTTTGTGGAATTACATCTATTTGCAAAGTTTTATTGAAATCCGTTAACAGAAAGTGGGTGAATTCCAATAAACAGGATTTATCTCAGAATTTGATTTTGATTTATCGCCTTTAGACGTGAAATATTTTCTTCAAATTTAAAAGAGACTACAACTGAGATGCCTCCTTTCAAATAAAAAAAAACCAAATCGGTTCACAAATGTCGGCGTAACCGCGGAACATACAAAAAATACGATCGAATTGAGAACTTCGTCCTTTTTGGAAGTCAGTTAACAATATAAGAGTCAACTATGTATTGAATCTTAGTGTAGGTATCTTGAGGTTAAAGGGTTAAATGGTTTCTTGTAGCATGTATTTTCCCGTATTATCTTTAACACAATATCTCTGCCGTATTGTCGGCCCAGTGTAGCACTATTCTAAAGCGAACCATTTGGCTGTTAGAATGCCTTACTCATCGTGATTAATTATACCGGCTACATCTAGTTAGAAGTAGAACGCTCGTAGATTTAGCTTATAATGACGCTCTGGCTTTCGTTTTGCGTTCTTTGGCTATGAACACGCTACTCAGAGTCTTCAGAATGGCATAAGATGTGACATTGGTTCGTCTTTAAAGACGATTCTCTGAAATATTTTGTCATTAAGATTAAAACGTTAATGACAAAATATAATTATTAAAATAATAAATAACTGCCTCCGTGGCCGAACGGTTACCATGCTGGACTGCCACCCAGGGGTCTCGGGTTTAATTCCCGGGATTGGAGAAATACTTTTAACATCTATTTCTCTCGTGAGTTTGGGTGTAATTTGTGGTTGTCTATGTGTGTGTCCATGGCACCCGCGATACAGGGTTTGTCTAGCTCTGGGCTAAAAAAAAACTTAATTTGTTATATCATCAATCATGCAAAATTGCTAAATATGTCATCTAGGAGATCGGATCATTTTGCATCTTTACTCTTCAGTATAGTGAAAACATGCAAGCCTTTTTACCTGTACAATACACTTACCTGGTCCTCTCGAACACAAAGGTTGTTTCCTCTTTCGCATGGTGTCATTCCCAAAGTACCTCCGCATAAAACAGTAGTTTTATGCGCCTCCGCATAAAACAGTAGTTTTATGCGGAGTTGCCTTTAACGGTGGAAATCTTTGGAGAAAGTCTATGTTCAGCAGTGGACGTCTTCCGGCTGATATGATGATGATGAAGTGCTGTATTTTATATATATTTCATATACATTCAATTCATGTAATAATCCGTGACAAGTGTAGTATTTTATATACAGTCATTTAATAGTTCCTATTAGTAATTTTTCTACTTGTTTTTAGTTAATATTAAAGTTACATTTTATAATTTTAGTGTTCATCACACTTGTATTTACGTGCCATCTCATTTTGTAAAAGCGGTTCCACTGAAAAAAATGCTTAAATACTAAAAAGCAATACTAGAAAGTTGAATCCCCGCAGCAAGGTGCCCAAGATGCTAGCACTGTTCCCCCTTTGTATGGCTATGCTAATGCGTTGGGTAAGCTAGCTGCCGGCTCTTGGATTTCCCAGACAGTCTATTAATTTTTTGGATAAAAATTAATAAAAAAACTTACTTAGTTGTAAAGTCATCAACCAGTTATTTCTAATATAAATATTAATGTTGTTTGCAAAAATAAACATACACTATTTAAATCTGCAAAAATAGTTCTTTTCCTATGTATAACAATCGCGAAAACCCAAGAACTCGATATGGGATTACTATAATCGAATGACAAGCGCATTATTAATTCGGAACTTAATTTTCACGATTTCGCACTGTAAAACTTATATTTTTACAAGAAAAGAGGTAAAGGAAGACGAAAAATAAGTTGAAATTATCATTTTGTCAATTTTATCAAGAGAATAAAACTATTTTTTAGGATCTGTACGATCTGTCTGTGAATTTAGTCAGAAGTAGTCGTCTGCTTGTACCGAAGGTCTTTTATCCAAAGAACTTCGGTCTAATATTGGATTTTTGTAAGTTTAGTGAGTCTACCTTTGTGTCCAGACAGTCCACTAGTCATCCATGGAGGTTGAACGCTTCAACTATGGAGGCTGGGTGCAACAAATTTGTTTTTTTCAAACACACAGTCAGCCGTGACCGTGGCACTTACCTGTAAAGGACACGACGCTTAGTTTGTTTGAAAAAACAAATATACGTGATTTAAATCAGAAAAAATAGTTTACGCCAAAGTCAATGTCAAATAATCATTTACACTTGAAAATTTAATTTTTAAGGTACTGCTCGTTCACTATGCTGACCTCCCTGAGAAGAACGAGCAAGAAACTCTAGAGATTGCTCTTTTCAAATAAACTTAAATGCTATGGAAAAAATATACTTATGTGGAACTCATACTTGTGTGGAATCTACACTCGTGTCGTCTTTCCATACATCTTTATCTAACACATGCTCTTCAATTTTGTAATATGACTTTTCAATTATAATACTTTTAATGTAAGCTTTAAACTTAGGAAATGATAATCTTAATATATTATGCTCCGGAATCTTATTGTAAAAACGTATACAGTTCCCCATAAAAGAATCGTTGACCTTAATAGTCCTATCTATCAAGAGTGATTTTTTTTATTTTATGGTATCATGCAGCAAAATTCGGAAAAAAAGCATTTTGACTTAATAATCAGTTGGTAGTAAACAGTAAACAACGTAACCGCTACTACATATAGAAGCTTCATAAGTTATTTAGCTGTTTACGCATGTCGCACAAAATTTGTGGTTTAGCAAATTCGCAGAGCGAGGTGTGGCTTCTAACTTCTTGCTGAATATTGCAGCAAATTCACGGTATAACACATTAGTACGCTTTATGTACTAAGTAACCAAAATATATGAGATTGGAAATGGAAAAAAAATGGAAATGTTTATTCGCTGTCATGTGCAAGACTTTAAATTATTTTTTTTATTTTTACGAGAAAAATGCTTCATTTCAGTTATGTCACAAGAGACAAATAATTTTTCTTAAGCACTATTCGTTCCAGTTACATCATAGTTTATCAAAACCGTTCGTGCGAACCAATTGTGCCCCCTGTGTCATGAAAAACGCATTTGTATTTTGTTAACTTTAGAATTATCATCACCTAAAATTTTTTTTTCTTAGCAAAATATCAATGACGCTGGTTTTTCTTAACAATAACGGAAACAAAACGGAACTAAATAAGATCCAAAAAACCGGCTATAGGGAGTTGTAGATCTGGATTCGTAGATTCCAGATATGATATCCTTAGATCCTTTTTGCTAAAAATGTCGATTATGTTGTTTGTAGCAGAATTGTGAGGCGAATATTACAAGTTGTTTTTTTATGACATCAAGTGACAGGACGAACAAGTTGTGCACCTGGTGTTAAGCTACACGCCTGTCCTAAGGATATCCTATGGTATTGATGCCCTATGGACAGGTGTGTCTGCTATCAGTGCAGTGCCATTCATACCTTTAAATCGCAAAGATCTAAGGAACACTGCCTTTGCGCCTGTCACCCTGAGTCATAAGTTGACAAGTCCCTTTGTCTAATGTGCCTTTCCTCCAGCACCGTTACTCTTCAACCGGAACGCAGTAATGCTCATATTATTGCTTGGTGGCAGAAATAGGCAAGGCAAGGAGCTCTACTGCTACTAAAGTTAAAGTGAAGCACACAAAGAGCAATGCTTGTAGCTGCAATTTATATTTACATTTCTATTTCGACGCAGATGTCCGTGGTTATCAATAATGGTGTTCCACAACAGGGATTATATACTAAGCCCACCAAGTTTCGCAGTGAGCACGGCGCAATTTCCTCGAAGAACATAACCATCCAAGATGGAAAGGAAACGAAATTCGGAGCAAACACAATAAAAGACCTTTTACGAACTTTCGTTCGCAACTTGAGCAACTTCAAACAACTTCCCTGGCTGTGTGCGTACGGGAATAAGTGTGTTATTCTATACAAAACAAACGAACATTAATTTACACCCCATTTCTTGGTATCTGTGTAGAGTTGTTAATTCACGAGTAACAAGATAGATTTATGATTTAATGATAAAGTTGTGCTTGCTGACTTATACGATAGCGTTTCTTGAATTTTTAAAAACAATGTTTTGTCGCTCATTTCTTATAAATAAATATTGATTACTTTTACCTACATTAATTCTATTGTATATACTTAAAAATAATTTATGAAATACGTAAATTATTGCAAGTCGTTATACGGTTATTTTTTTATAACGTCATGTGACAGGACGAACAAGTCATGCGCCTGATGGTAAGCTACACGCCTGTCCATAACAGTTACAGTGCCACTCAGAGCTTTAAATCGCAAAGATCTGAGGGGCACTGCAACTGCGCCCGTCACCCTGAGACGTAATTTGACAAGTCTCACGTGCCTGTAATTCCACCAGCACTCTTACCCTTCAAGACCGGAACACAGTAATGCTGACGTTACTGCTTGGCGGCAGAAATAGGTAAGGTGGCAGTACTTCCCTGGACGAACTCTTTCACAAGGAGCTCTACTGCTACTATATTTGTCTGTTTAACTGTTACAAGGATCAGAACCTGAACTTATAAGGTTTCTGTGCGCGCACAGGTTTAGTGCCCTTCTCGTATACCCTAAGGGTCGGTACGAAGGGTCACTATAATCAAAACTAAAGTAGATAGATGTGGGTTGTGTGTCACAAGGATCATCTTAGATTATTTTTAGACTAACTACATATTTGTCCTTTCAATCTCCGTCAACTTTTGGCATTGTTAGTACATGTACTCGTAGACGCAGAAGAAATAAAAAAGTTTTGGGTACTCCTTTTCCTGTTGAACTGACTTTTCAGAGAAACATAATAATTATGATGAACTTAAACAAGATAGCAAGAAAATTGTTTATAGTAATTACTAAATGGGTGTATCCACTTTTAATTTCATTATATATAATATGTATCGATACTTGCTGTTTCCTCTCATCTCTCCGCGCAGTCGTCACCGCCGCTTTCGGACTCGGATCAGACGCAGTATCCAAGGTTTATACAAATAATACCGAAGTTTCTTCAGTCCATGAAAAAATGATCCGAATGGAAGGTGTAAGGAATACGAATCGGATGCAGTGCTGCGTAAACGCACTTATTTACAATTCACGTGTAAATTTACGTTACATACATCGTCTGTTTTGAACTTAACGCAGTCATTCAAAACTAAAAGACCATTGGGAGAGCAAATGCAGACAATATATACAGATATAGAATAGTACGTATCAATTCATACTCAATAACGACTGTCATTAAAACAACGCTCATGTTTTCTGAGGGACACAATCCTTTCAACCACTCAATGGAGTACCTAATAACAAAAGTTTATAAAGTAGCTTGTTACATTATACACCATTGGGGATACAGCGGCCATTTTTCGCTCGCAATGTTCTCGTGGATACGGAAATCCACTCACGATATGACTGCGAGTGCTCGCGGCAAAACGAATGTATTGTTGGGACAGAGACTAGCACAGATACTGGGGCCGTTTGATCACGAATATTGCAACGCTACTACTCATTCAGAGCTTACTAGGATTTGTAAATAGCATCCTGCGGTATGCCATTAATTTGTGAACAGCACAATATGTTATCTATCTTTTTCAACAAATATGTTTTGAGTTTTGAGTATGTTGGTATTGTAATGCACGAAATTCTCAAAGCCTTTCTCAGTTCCCAAAGTCATTGTAATTGGCAAACTGGGTTGAGCGAACCAAAATGTGCACGGAACTCACAAATTGTTGTGTGTCCTTTTGAAAGTTTTGGATGTTTGCTTCCTTCGCCTCGAATTCAAGTCAACCGAACTTGTCAAAGACAAAAGATTTTAGTTGTGCTATATCGTGAGGCCCTTCGAAAAAGACGAAGTTTCAAAGGCTTGAAAATAAGCTTGCAAAGAAAGAAAAAAATATGCATACAAAAGACACTGTTAATAGCAAAAGTGACAGATAACTATAAATTAAGACATGCAGTTGTAGTTTAAAAATGGGTTACGGTAAAGTAGTCTTACATTATTACTTTTATACTTATGTAAGTGCGCATTTGACCTCCTTCTCACCTGATGAAAAGTGACGATGAGGTCGACGATGGACCATGTATACCTAAATACTGCCTATTCACTCTCGCCTTGAAAAGGTCCAAGTTATAAAGTTCAGGGAACAAGTCTGCAGGCAGGGAATTCCACTCCACAGCCGTTCGCCATATAAATATGGAAGCGTAACGATTCGTGCGAATCGTTGGAATATCCACGACATAGCTTAAGTCTAGTCCCCCGATGATGGAAAGAAGAAGGCGGAATTCCTCCTCGTGTAATTCCATAACATACTGTCCGTGATATATCCTGTAAAATACCGATAAGCAGGCAACTTCACGGCGATGTTCAAGGCTCTGCAGCTTCGCCTCCACTAATTTAGAGTCTCCTATAAGCCTCTTGCCACGCTTCTCAATTGAATCCAAGATGACCAGTTGGTATGTAGCAGAGCCATTCTAAAGGTGGCAGCAATACTCCATACCGGACTTGTGCTTGATACAGTTATAGCAACTGTCACGATGTAAAGTAATGCCTCACCCTGGAAAGGATGCCAAGTTTCCTTGCTGCATTTTCGGCCAGAGATTCAATGTATCTGCCGAAGTTCAAATTGGACGACAGGTCCAATCCAAGTAGCTGGAGACAGTCGCCCATACATGGAAATATTATCAAGTGTCCTCAGGTGTAATTCTACTTATAATACGAATGTTAACTTGAAAGTTATGTGATTCTTTGCTGTCAAAATGAAAAATTGTAGCTGACATTTCAAGAGAGAGAAAGGAAAAGATATAGTGCAGTCTCAAGATGTAACGTTGTAACAATGTGACATCAATGATGATAACCGCTTTAATACTCAATGTACGTTTTGTAATAACGCTTATATAACGATTTGTCAAGATACAGTTTAGAACAGTTTACTAAACAATAGCTAAGTAAGGTAATTTATTTGCAACGTCATCACAGATGAAAGCTACCTTAACTACCACTGAGACCGTGGAATGATCCATCATTCCTCAGGGATACATTTTATACATTGTTCCATTCCGAAGCGAATAAGATGATGTTATGTTTAGAACTTGTTATATTTCGACTGCTATATTATTACTTGGGGAAAATTGTATTAAGGTAATACAAATAATGTCCCAACGTTAGCCGTAAAACGGGACGGTCTATTTTCGACCCGTGATAATCTTATCCTCAAATTTAAGTTGGGAGGTCATCAGGCGGAAACGCTCGCGATCTGGGACCTTGATTTCGTCAAACCGTTATCTACTCGATCGTTCTAGAGCTCTTTTTCCTGGAATCTAGCGTTCGAGTTAATAGTTTTGTAGTAATTGCGTCTCTGAATTTTGCCAAAAATAGAGGCTTTTTTCTATACCATTCTAACCGTGACAACATTAGTGATAAATGGTAACATAATACAATACCGACCTATTTTATGTTAGCAAATTATTACTAGGAATAAAACTAGTATTGACCATCGCAAGGTATAGTGATAAAGTTCACGGACGTTGCGTGTTTATAAAAAATCTTTGAAGTCTATTCAAAAGGCGCAAAAGCGCAGTGCCAAAGATAAGCATCACGGGAGCGTTATTTTTACATTCTGTAATAGAAGGTAAATAAATAGTATACTTTTACTCCATGTCTACCTTATAATCTTGCAACGGAAAAGCATCCTGAGATACCACTTGTTAGGTGTCTCGTTGCTAGGAGGTCGACCATATGACCTCTTATGAGAGGAATTGTGAGAGGAATCGTTGCCGACAAAAATATTGACAATTTCTGTTCCATAAGCAATCCCGGGATACAGGTTCGAGAATGGTTTTAGAATTTTTCATTGTTATCTTTTTTGATCAGGCGTCTTTTTATGTTCTTATCATTACGAGCATAGGCATTATTTTGTAAAATCTTACAGTACTCTGTGACTTAAACTCATACGCACATTTCACACGCGTGTCTTTTATATAAATAGCACTAGAGCTTATTGTGAAAGAGTTCGTCCAGGGAAGTACAAGTAAAGTAAGCCGTAATGTGAGCATTACTGCGTCTCGGTTTTGATGACAGGGTGCTGGTGAAACTACAAGCACATGGGATTTGTCAACTTCATGTCTCACGTGACGCATGCAGCGCCCCTCGGATTTTTACGACTTATAGCTCTATGTGCCAATGCAACTGTTGTGGGGAGGCGTGTCGCTTACCACAAGGCGCACGTGTTATGCATAAAAACATTAAAAATATATATTAATTTGTATTTATTTTTCTTACACGTTAAATAAACCAATACTGATTTTTTAATATTGATTTTCACTAAATTTAATGTGAAACCCGGAAGGTATGTCTTTTCAATGAATTGTGAAATATGTAAAATAATTGGATAATAAAATATCGGTAACATATATTTAGATTCTCTTTTCCAAATTTCCTAACAATGTTTCTTGTCCAAAAACTACGTCAAAGCGGTTTTAGTAGTACTCTAATAGGTCAAATACATAAAACTGTCTGGCCCTCGCAAATTCTAAAATTGTAAAATTTATTGCAAACACTCGCAACACGGCCTATTTGGCAAAAATAAGCCGAAGTGACGTAGTACGCGTTGATGAACAAAAATGATCGCTGAAATATCATTTAATTTATGCTTTCTTTCCACTTCCAATATTTTTATTTAGATGAAAATGACAAATTAGCGGTGATACATTTTTAAAGGCGATGAAAAGCGGTGGGATTTTTATTTTAATTCATCTTCTCGCAACATGGTTTCACAAAATTTAATGCAAAATGTAATAGCGACTCTTGGAGAAACACTGGAGTTGAGATAAAAGATCTATTAGCCATGCTATTTGGTGCAAAAAGCGAGTGATTTGTGAGTTGAGTGGTTCCGACCTCGATGGTAAGTAGCACTTAGGTGCTGCTTACCAACGCTTTTGTGAGGCCTTGAGGATATGAGGCCGGGTGAAGAGCTCTCGGTCCTTCCGGCGACTTCGCTGACCAACCTATATCATGAATACTATCTTCCACGTTTCACTATGTGCTTTGTATTTCGTTCACATTTGTAGCTATGTTTGGTTTTATTGCTTTAAGGGTAAGTGAGGCCCAAAATAGACGTTTTGACATAATTGACCACACGGAAAACCGGTTTTTCGATAATAAGGGTGCTTCCGAATTAGACGCACTTCTAGGGTTGCAGTCGTACGGCACCACTATAGTGCTAACTGCTGGACCACCAATGTCGTGAAATAAACAAGCAAATAAAAAGTGTGTAAGTTACTTCTCTTATTCAGTAGGTATCGATAAGAAAGAAAATTCTGGAGTTTACGGCTCTTGTTGAGACTATCACAAACACAACAACAGGGTGTTAATGCTGACTAAATAGGACCACCAACTCAAACAATTCTTGTTGGTCATATCAGTATGACCACCAATAAATGTCCCAATACACTCGTCTACTACTTGATGTCATTTTTTAAACACCGAACGAACGCCGAAAGCTTCGATTCTAAAACTCTAATACATTTCATAATTAAGCTTCTCCTTAGCAATGGTGCCTGAATGGACACATTTCTTACAACTTTTGAACTTTTCACGTAATACGTAAGTAAGTTTCGTTTTTAATTTTTAACCAACTTGAAAAAAGGAGGAGGTTCTCAATTCGACTGTGTATGTTACGCGACATCTCATCTGTGAACCGTTTTTGATGATCCTTGTTTGTTGAAAAGAGGATACCTCGGAAGTGATGCCATAATTTGAAGAAAATATTCCACCTCCAAGGGTGGAAAACTAGGGAATAATTTCGTTTTGCTTTTGGTAATTGGAATCTGAAAATTAAACGGACGACCAAAATCTATTGGTGTTAAAAAAATTATTAAAAAACCTAATGTTCTGTTAGCCAAAACGTGCTTGAAAAAAAATGCACCCAGAGAAGGCGCTAACACAACGAAATCAATCAATTAATGGTTATAGCTAGATTTTTCTTGAGCGTATTTACTTTTTAATTTTAGGATTTAGGCGTGTATGTGTATCTTTCAGAACTAGAATTTTTAATGAATAAACGAACTCGTAAAATGTAAAGAAACGTACTTTTCGACTCAATGGACCTGGCAACACTGCTCCTTTGTAAAATTTATCATTACTCTACACAACTAAAAGAAACTCTCAAAAACAAGTCCCTTTTTAAGTAATTTATCCTTACAAATAGATAGATATATCCTTACACATAGATAGATAGAGGAGTCATACATCCTCTTATGGTAATAAAGGCTTCGAACCTTTCACGTTATAAAGCTGTGTGCGTGCGTGCGTTTGTGCGTGCGTGTGTGTGTGTTAAAAAACGAATCGTAATTAGTTCACAAATCACTATTACAGCCCTACTCTGCTGCCTAACTAAACTGCTTCCGTGGCCAACGGTTATCAAGCCGGACTCCCACGCAGAGGTCACAGGTTCAATTCCCGGGCCGGGAGAAATATTTGTATGGCCTACATTTATTTCTCTCGTGACTTTGGTTGTAATTTGTGGTTGTCTATGTGTGTGTCCATGGCACCCGCAACACAGGGTTTCCCTAGTGCGGGGCTATGTTGAGTGTGTGCGTTATTTATTTATTCTTCTTTCTAATAGTAAGCGATGAGTATCACAAGTTAGCTTTTTAGTCAAATCAATCCACAGCAGGGGTGTCTTTTGAGAATCGTATAGGGATCCTGTGGCGAACATTCTAATTAGCTGCTGGAAAACCGATCAACGAACAACAAAGTTTGACGGCCTCTGTGGTCGAGTGCCTTACACACCCGTTTTCATGGTGTCGACATCTCTGAGGTCCGTGTAGAAAATTAACTTTTCTATATTGTCTCGGGTCTGGGTGTTTGTGGTGCCTTCGTTGTTTCCGATTTCCACAACACAAGCGCTTTAGCTTTAGATCAGAGCAAAGTATATGATGTTGTCTAACAATTATTTATTTATTAAAGTATCACTCAGATTCTGACACGCTGTTTTGACAGCTAAAGGAGGCTCTTGTCATCCACTATAATAATATATACCAACTTGTTTTCTCTAAGATTGAAAGAGGGATTTCAAACTAAATGTACAACTTAGAGCCTCGGTGACCACATCATTAACTAAGCAAGATCTTGTGACAGGGACAGCCCGTCTTTTGTAGCCGTTAAATGGCTGCCTTGGACGTCCGTCTATTGCTCAGAAGATTAATTAAAGCTACTTTTGTTATAGAAAACTTCACCAATCAGGGGATAACAATGAAAATAGTCATTAGCGAGACCCTCAATTTGGCATGATATCTTTTCGAAATTTATTTTCAATTATCAATTACCTGGTTTTTCACCTATTATTATATATAAAAAAAAACAAAAAGAACAGTCTCCTGTACTTATCGAAGTTGATACCGAAAGTAAATTCGGAGGTACCAACAGTTGTTAAGAGTTAAGAACTCAGTAATAGCGATAGCCGCGGTACAGCAACACACTGGTTCGATTCCAGTTGTATCGACCTTTGAGCAAAATAATAAGATTTAAAATTTGTTTGACACGAATTGAAACCATCTATCTTCTTAACTGACAAAGACTGCTTGATGGCTTACAATAAATTCCGTTGATAGAAATTGCAGCGAAGAGCAAGAAAAAAGAACAAAACGACTATAAAAGAAGCTTGGTAATGGCTTCCTGCAGCGGAGCATAGCGTTTCAGAAAACGCTTGCTGTGCACCTTCGAGCTACAAAATATAACATACTAACTAATAACTACTGTTCCATGCGAGCTATTTTTATTTATAAAATATTCTATCTTGACACGGGTCTAAAACTAAGGTAATACGAATTTGTTGTTAAGAGTTCATACGACCTCAAATGGCTTTGTTTAATTCCCCATAACTGCAAAATTGAGGATGTACACTGATCAGCATACGGTGTCAACACACAATTCTTAAAAATTTTCACGATAGAAAAAACACAAACTTACCTCGAAATTTTACAAGAAAACCGCTGTATTCAATAAGTACTTTACATATATCAACGATTTTTATTACATCAACAAAACTAAATAGAGCACGTAATAGTATGAGATATATATTTTTGAAATGACTTTAATTTCGTTGGTAAAAAAATAAATTCTGAAATTAGTGTCCCCGGCTCTCGATACTAGCAAAACGAACCGTATTAGTAAGGGAAAAATTTGAATTCGAACTGAGGTTTTATTAAAAAAATTTTAATAAAAAAAAAATAATTCGAATTTTAAGCTTGTAAATCGGTATTAGAGGAATTTAAATAATATATAGAAATTAATATAAAAATATAGCGGTAATTAGGTTTTATTATTGCCACACATTGAAAGTGAAACCATTCTTTCCGTATGTAAGTAGTTATGTATGTATTTGTTTGTCAGAGACCAATCAGCCGTGACTAATTGACCTGTAAAGAGCCCGAAACGTTTGTTTGTTTGAAAAAACAAATATACGCGACTTAGATCCGAAAGATAGTTTCATTTGTAATATAATAATTTTCAACATTTTAATAACATTTAATTATCTAGTATTACATTAAAACATTAACAACATGCTTTAAAATTGCGTCACATGATTTAGTAGCAGCCTTCGTATGATTTAACCCATTCCACGCGTAGTACACGGAAATTTTTGTAAAACGCCTAAAACTGTATTTGCATTGAATAAAAATTTACGAAAATGAAAAATAAAACGGTTTGTTGGCGGAAGTTTGTTCGTGATCGCTTTCAAATTCGTTTTGTGAATATTAACACGATCGTGGCTCCACAATATCGGAAATTTAAATGCAAATTAAATCCTTCTACTGACTTCTAAAAACAGTAATCGATAATCGTTCTAAACTCAATCTGAACATAGTAATTATAAGACCACTGTACAACAGATTCCCAAATTAAATAGCCTGCAATTCCGATAATAGGTATTCGTTTTCGTATCCCAAAGAAACTGTGTGTATAAACATTTGGTACGGTTCGTTTAGATTTTATTAAGCGGAAATACAGCCCTATATCGACCCGCATCCCCCGATCTCCGCGATTAAATAACACTCGGCTGAATGCCTCTAGGCAGCTTCGACAACCAATGATGTCAGTGGAATTATCGCTTTCCCACCTGTTCTCCGATTCAGTCCATCATTCATTCACGTACCGCGAATAGAGAATTATTATTAGATTACCATAGTACAGTAAATGATATTCCGTATCGTAATTTCGTAGAGAATTAATAGGGAATTCAGTTGGAGGCAACAAATCTTTTGTACTGCGGAAAATGGGATTAGCAGCCCAAATAATATGGGTGGGCGAGCGAGGGCGAGCTGGAACAAAATGAGATGTATTATGCACGGAATAAATAGAAATACTATTGAGGAACACTCAACCTTGCGTAGGGACGACTACTTTATCGTCATGTCATTGAAAGACGCGATAAAATTGAGATTATATCGCCGAAACGATTGGAACCGTGCCCATAGCTCGCGAAACAACATGTTGTGACCGCAAGCTATCCACTTTATCTAGAGCTCGATAAATTTGTCGACTTAGTGGCTAGCGGTATCACTCTTTGCTACAAACTTTCTCCATAATTAGTCGCTCAATTAAAAGCTATTAATCAAAGCGATGTGTTTTCTACATCGTTAATAATATCTGGTATGCAGTTAACAACTCCGCAGTTTAAGTCCAATGAGAGTTTTAATAAATCACGTGTCGCATTTAGAACCGATATTAATGCGACGACGGTATATCGTGAGAGCGTACTTTTATTATCCTGTTGAGTGTGCGAGTCTTGGCAGCGGTACAAGATTGAAGCGCAACCTGCATCTTGGTTAAACATTCTAAAAATTGGAGCATGTCACTGTTTCTAGTTTCTAGTTTCTACTGCTAATTGTTCACAGAGTTTTGGTACAGACTGAGCCAAATTATTATTTTATAATATAAATTTACTTCATTACTTATCGAGAAACTAATACTAAATTGTGTAAAATCACATGAAGACGAAAAATGTCACTAGCCTGGATACAATGATATTATATGTATAATCAGGCAATACAAATACAGCAGAAAGCAGTGTGAGCTGTCCAGAATCGACGTAACCTTTATGGCAACAGAAAATGGCGAAGAGTTAGACACAATATGATTTGTTATTCCAAACGTTTAAACAATGCTTTGGCTTGAACCCAGATAGTTGGCACCGCCGTACTAACAGCAATGTCAGATTATAATTTGTTTACTTCCTGGAAATCCTGAGTTTGTAACGACAATTCGCAATATACTTGATTTGTCCTCAAATTGTCGAAATACGAAACAGCTTTACGTGATTATGTTGATTCACAATACATATTTTATGTTGACAACGTAACTACTGTTCTCGGAGACGTTTGAAATGTAATTAATTACCAATAAGTAATTATGTACTACATTATGTACTATATAGTGTACACTATACATATATGAATACACTACTGTATAGTGTACCTACGCGTAGGTATTCTATGCAAGTTCAAATACAACTCTTTAAAGATAACACAGAAATGTATTTCAAAGGCCATATCAAAATCGTCCCGCAACAGATGAACAAACGAAGTATGCATTGTAGTAATTGGAAATATGTAAATCTTAAAACGGGTTCCAAATTTGTGGCGAGATGTCTCGGCGAGTATATTTGCCGCACAAACCGAGCTTCTACATTCTCGTTTCAGATATTTGTATAGATATATGGTTGTATTATTAGATGGACGTCTTGAAATTATCTGCTGCAGTAGACTGCAGCGCATAATGATAATGCACACGAATCGACCGGAGAAGAAATGGAGACAATAAGACTGTACACAAGACAACACGAACATACGACGACTTCCTTTATACTCTCGGCAAGTCTTGAGTAATTTCTTTGAAAATGTGGAGGCCTCTAAATAGCCTATACTTATAATTATTCTACTACAAATGTGCTTAACAAAATATTAAAAGCACATATCACATTAAATCCAACAATGGAATTAACTCGTCCTCACTTTTTATTGTCGGTGTCAGAAAATCACAAACGAAACAAAAAGTTTAAAGAAAGTCTTTATTCGATTCATCAGAATGCGATTGACGCACTTTGTAAGTAAAAAACCTATTTCTGCCGCCAAACCATATTGTGAGCATTATTGCATTCTGGTTTAAAAGGGTAAGTGTGCTGGTGAAATTACAGGCACATGGGACTTTTCAACTTATGTCTCAGGTTGATGGGCTGGCAGAGGCAGTGCACCTAAAATCTTTGCAATTTAAAGCTCTGTTACTATTACGGACAGGCGTGTCGCTTACCATCAGGCGCACAACTTGTTCGTCCCATCATTTAGTATCATTAAAAAACCTTAGTAAATAATCAAAATGTTGTCATTTAATGTATATCATCAAACCGTTTATATGCCCTACTGCTGGGCACGGGTCATCCCTCAGGCGAGGGGTTAGGTTATAGTCCGCCACTCTGGCCCAGTGCGGGTTGGACGCTTCGCACATTTTCCTTACCTGAACCTTCTTCGAATTGCAAGTTTCATCACGATGTTTTCTAAGCTCATGGTAAATTTCAAATTAAATTTCCCACATAAATCCGGGAGACTCAAAGGTGTCATTCCGGATACGAATCCACGGCCTCTGCTTGAAAGGCGGTGGTCAAACGCTGTATCTAATCCATTCCCAACAATCAATTCGCAATTACAAACAAGAGGCACTTTTGTTTGAAGTAACAATACACGTTAATCAAAAAACGAATCGTAATTAGTTCACAATTCACTACTACAGCCCTACTCTGCTGCCTAACTAAACTACCTCCGTGGCCGAACGGTTACCATGTTACATTACCTGCCACGCAGAGGTCCCAGGTTCGATTCCCGGGCCGGGAGCAATATTTGCAAGGCCTACATTTATTTGTCTCGTAAGTTTGGGTGTAATTTGTGTTTGTCTATGTGTCTGTCCATGGCACCCACGACACAGGGTTTCCCTAGTGCGGGGCTATGTTGAGTGTGTGTGTTATTATTATTATTAAACCCGTAGTTGATTAAATTCTACGAATTCTTTTCTGAGCGAAGTGTTTAGTGTCATTATAATTCTGCCTCCAAACAGGCAGTTATATGGATCCACGGTTTTTAATGCGATCATGGCATTAACGAAAATCAATATAAAAATGATACTCAACACATTGTAAATTTGCTAGTTATTTTTATGGCACGATATTTACGCCATTGCCAGTATCCCCAAGCGTCTGTCACTGTTCTATGTAATTCTACCCCATTCACTGACACCCAGCAACCCGAGTTACAAACGACTATCGAGTTCAGGCGACGACGAATCTAAACGTACGTAATTGTGAATTTGAAGGGTTATATGTCAATGAAATGGATGTTGATTTAATTGAATAAAATCTGGGACCGAATTGGATATGGCGTGTCCTTGTTATTCATATTCCTAAAATTAGGCTTAAATTGACCACATATATAATAATAAGATGATTGGTTGACAATGGTGTGTTAATACCATCTTGTTCTGTTGATGTAAGTACAAACAGATTCGAGTTCTTATGTTTTCGTGATTATTATACATAGGAAATGAAACTGTTTTTCCAGATTTAAAATTACAAATTAATATGTTTTAATTTTTTCTTAATGTCCATTATTAATTAATAACAATTTTAACTTAATAAAAATTCATATTATTAAAGTAAAATTATTTGTAAAACATAATATAGCGTAAATTGGAACGTGTTTTTGTAAAATTAAAAATAAGCTATTTGGTTAATAACTTTTGTAAGTGTAGTGGAAAAAATAGGGTGGTTTGCATTAATATTACACATAACTGGTTGACGACTTTACCATCTCAGTCAACCGTGACCATGGGACCTGTAAACGGCCCTAAACATTGGTTTGTTTGAAAAAAAAAAAACAAATATACGCGATTTAAATCCGGAAAAATAGTTTCATTTATAAATAGATTTTCAAAAATTCAGCACATTCAACCCTCAACGATTGAACTACGTCATTTACAAACATTGTAGAAAAGATTTCTATGTCGATTAAACAAACAATGAAAACTCTTGTTCGACAATTTCTCAGTTTTGTTTGGTAGCAGTAGAGCTCTTTGTGAAAGAGTTCGTCCAGGGAAATACTGTCACTTTACCTATTTATGCCATCAAGCAGTAATGTGAACATTACTGCGTTTTAGTTTTGAAGCGTGGAGATGAAATTACAGGCACATGGGACTTATCATGGACCGACTATCTGAAGAAGGTCGCCGGTAGTGGTTGGATGCGGAAATCGGGTGATCGGGCACTATGGCGTACACTTGAGGAGGCTTATGTCCAGCAATGAACTACATTGATTGATTGATTGATTGTGATTCTTCATATTATTTTTCAAGATGACGAGTGCAGTGGCAGTGCCCATTAGATCTTTGCGATTTAAACCCTGAAACGCACTGCAACGCTTGATATAAAAAAAATCGTTTGATTTAAAAAAAAAACAATCTCGATAGTTGTTCCATTCGGATGGAACTAATTACACCAACTTTTTTAGCACCATTTCCTTGTCAAGTTGCAGGACACTTTACATTTTATCTTCTTTGCTCTTTTTTTAAGTAATATCTTTCTCATCCATTCTCAAGAAAATTCTAAGAAACCCAAGGTTCAGCAGCTACCATGTCTTACATAGCCTGTGTGCATTAGCATAGCCATGCAAAGAGGTAACGCTGCCAGCATCTTAGGCACCTTGCCGCGGGGACCCAATTTTATTCATATAATTTAATCCTGGTTTCAATTTTTAGTATTTAACCTTTAATTGTACCTTACCTGAATATTTACGAAAATCAATCAATTGAAAAATTTTATGTTAATTTCATGATATTAATTGTAATATGAATACATATATGAGTAATATTAAAATTCATATTGTTCATAATGTCGCTGTTTATATAAGCAAAATTAATAGAGTCTGGTAACCAAGATAAGCCTGGACAACAGTATACGAAAGCTTCCTAAGTAGAGCATTTAAGATCTTAGTATATGCAAATAGGTATAATGAACATTGGCATGGGCTAGAGACACTGCTTATTACCCTACTCACGCATTAATCCATTGTGACCTGGAATCTACGTTAGCTTTGTTAGATTATTTAAAATACAATTAGGTTTCTAGCTATACAATTAGGAAGGCTTTAATCAAAAGCAAATAAGCAGACAGTCCACCCGATGGAAAACGGTTGTTACCAAATGTGGTGTTGTGATCGTAAAGATCAAATCTAAGATTACATTTGATCTTACTGCCACTTTATCTATTTGTACCACTAAGCAGTAATGTGAGATTTGCCGTGTTTCTGTTTTGAAGGCTTAAGTGTGCTGGTGAAATTACAGACATGTGAGACATGTCTCAGAGTGACGGGTGGAGTGGCAGTGCCCTTCAGATCTTTGCTTTGATCGTTTTAAAGCTTTCCACCTGTTGTGGACAGACATTTCGTTTACCAACAGGCGCACGACTTTTTCATCCCGTCACTTGGTATCGTAAAAATTAGTTTGTGACTTGTGATTGAGCTAGTTCTCCTTGTTCGTGAATTCGAGACACAATAATACTGTTTTGTTGTAGAAAAAAGTGTACCAAGGTCATTTTGCAGACAGAAAACATAATCATGTCTACTCAAAAATAGAATTATGATGTGGCACGCCTTTTCTCATTATATTGACGTCGAAGAAACTCGTTAACTAAGCTTAAAGTCATTTAAGCATTTTATTTTATAAATAAACGAATTCTTTTGGCTACTATCTCACCTGATGTTACGCGTTTGTCTATTCTCTTTAACCTTGAATAACCCCTAAATTGTAGCTTGGAACAGACATATTGTATTCTATTCCTTTAAGGATGAAGCAAAGCACTTGCTATAAGGTAAAGTAGGTCGAAGTTATGAGGTTATTTTTCTTCATCACACCAGCAAAGGAATTTTTGTACGTAGCAATCGGATGAATTTTATTTTTTCATTAGTTCAAATGTTTTATGGAATTGGATGAACTAAAATATTATTAAAAGTAAAGGTAAATGTACCAATCTTTGACATTGTCCCAATGTCACACATTGGGACAGTGTCAAAGACAAGTTTTTTGAAAAAGTAAGAAACAAATGCACCTCCAAAACCATGTTAAATGTACTAGTAGTGACATATATGAATTCCGTGTAGAAGCTTTTTTCGATTCACTCAATATTTTTTCAATACGGCGACAATTTTTGCGAACAGGGGATCCGAGTTGAAAGGGCGTTGGTGTTCTTCCGAAAACCGTTAAGACTTTGAGTAGTTTGAGTGCATTTATTAGTCGGAATTCTGTTAATTATCTGTGTTTTTTAAATCAGGTACAAACAATTTATTTTGTCTGTATTTATTGATATATATATCGTTTATATTTTATTTTAGAGGCATATCAAATACTGGTGCAAAATTTCAACGTTTAGTAGTAGTTGACACCCATGTCAGGCACTCGTATAAATGATTCTTTTTTAAAACTTAATTTCGACCATTTTTAAGGACGGAGTACTTAGGTTTGGACCACTCTGTTAGTGACAAGTTTCTGTGGGTAGTTTGAGTAGTGTATGACATGGGTGTCAAAGACTGTTTTACTACGGGTACCCAATGCTTGACAGTCGTATATTGAGGTGTCAAACACTAGTACGTAACTGGTGTCAATTATTGGTACCTGAAGGTATTGTGCAATGTTCTCATTACTACCAAGGTGTTAAATAGTTAAGGTGGCAGCACTTCCCTGGATAAACTCTTTCATAAGGAGCTCTACTGCTAATTTACCATACAAAGTTGTGAAGTAATTGTCGCTGGCGACAATTGTCACAGTCAACTCATGACAAGGTATTATGATGATGATAGAAGCACTGATTGCTTAGCGTTTTTATAGTACCTAATTATTTTATTCAGTATGTGTTATTATGGGCGCAAGAAGCCGTGAACCCGGACCTACTACAAACAAAGAAAGCAAAATGGCGAGTTTCGCCGAAATTACCGGGTAAGTTCTATGATAACGCCAGAATTGGAATCACACTCTGGTCTAGCGTCTGTTTGCGATTCCGACGTGTGGATCTATTCGTTCGTAGCCGCTTCGGCACTGTGAAAGGGAAAATGCCAAGAACCGCGCCTGCACTTTGAATGAGCCCTATGACTATTCGCATTCACAGCTCGACTGGAGCGCCATTGTTGTCGAGAACAGCAATATATATTATGCAAACTTAGGTATTGTGATCAAGTCGCGCAAGCCGCCACTGCGCCGCTCGCGCAGTCAGCAGTCGTCCAGTTTGTAGCCTTAGACAGAGACCATGGACCTCCAATTGCTACATTCCTGACAAACCTCTTTCGCCTCATCGTTTCGCATCAGTCGTTTCTTTTGTCTAGAAATATATCAGAATTTATATTGTCACTATATGCGGATAATTTTGTATCATTGACAGTCTCTACAATGGGTAGAGATAATATTGATCTATTTACCAGACCCCTTGTTTCTGATTAATGGAGCTAACATAACAAATAACAGTGTTTTCATAAATCATCGGGTAATGGATGTAAGAGATATTAACGTGTCGTTTTTTTATCGTATGGTTTCCGGTTACAAATTAAACCACATTACTAAAATTCAAAGTTTCGGCTATATTTCATTTTGGTAATTGTATTAAATACCTGTAGAGCTCCTTGTGGAAGAGATCGTCCAGGGAATTACTGCCGCCTTATCTATTCCTGTCGCCAAGCAGTAATGTGAGCATTAATGCGTTCCGGTTTCGAAGGGTAAATATGCTGGTGAAATTACAGGTACATGGGACTTGTCAACTTGTCTCAGGATGACGGGCGCAGTGGCAATGCAACTGTTATGGACAGGCGTGTAGCTTACCGCCATGCGCACGACTTGTTCGTCCCATCGCTTGACATTTATAAAAAAAAATTACGCCTAAACAATAAATAGTTTAAAAAAAGCCGCGGTAGCTTAATGGTTAGACCTTCCGCCTCTCAAGCAAAGCGCATGGGTTCGAATCCAGACTTGCACCTTTGAGTTTTTCGTTTGAAATTTACCATGAGTTGAGTTGAGATTGAGTGAAATTCCCAGTCCGCATTGAGCTCGCGTGGGAACTACTGCACAAACTTTCCCATTGTGAGAGGAGGCCAGTGCCTGGCAGTGGGACTATATGTAGGCTAACTACAATAATCACTTTTCGAATTCCAATTAAAAATACTGGTTAACAACATTTGCACTTGGGTCAACAAATATTCGAAGCGAACAAAGCATATAAAGCAAAGTATTAGTCTACAAGTGTAAAGGGGTCACCAAACTTATTAATACTGAATTGTATTGATGCGATCGTGTTTAACCACACTTGTCGCATTAAGCCGAATCTCCGTTGATGCGACAGTTACCGCGTTGACGTGCCAGTTGTTTCTTCTAAGTCAGGATCAGCCGTCGTCGGAATGCGTACGTACTATCGTTCTCCGTCCGAAACAATTACAGTCAAATAAGTAATACTCGAGTTAATTATAAGACGCATGATGCGAATGAATCTTCATACTTGAAATTGTTTTTAAAGTTGGTCGAGTATTAGTTATTTGAGAGCATTGACTTACAAATAAATGGACGACGGGTCTAATACAAAAACCACGAAAAAAATGTCCCAAGTCAACCTATTCGAAATTTAAATTGTAATGTCATCGCAGTATCGCGCTGTCAGTCGAACAAATGAAGACTAAAGCGGAGTTTGGCGCTCTGTATACGATTTTAGCGCCTTACGAGTGCGGACACTTTTTAGCGCGGACCCGACGTCCATATAATTGTAAGTCAATGTTTGAGAGCAATTGTTTTGGACGGATGTCAACTTCAACTGTTGTTCAACTCGCCCTTTTATCCGGTGGCGCATTCAAGGCCGTCAGCAACCAACTGCAAAGTGTGAGTGTCAAAAAAATAATGGATGTCGGACGAAGAACGAGAGTAGATCCCGAGATCCGTTACCGATCTTTGTAGAGCCGCGTCCGTTGGAAGCGATGCGGAACACACAACAGTCTTTTTCGCTCTTACGTTCATGGGCATAAAGTTTTTTCTGACTGGCTTAATGCGATTCTGCGTTGATAAGTGTGGTGACTTCCTCAAGGAACTGGAAATTTGCAGTTTTAGCATAAATTATACTCAGCCTATTGCCGTCAGTATAAGAATTAAATTATTTCCATATTTAATATCAGACGGTGTAATTACATAGAGAAGGTGACACGAAAGGTTAATAGGTATATTGTACCCTGATAAAGCCACATGTGATCGTGAACGTCAAAAGTGCTTTCATTACATGAAAGTCATAAGAATAATATAACCACGTAAAACAAAATTTGTTTTATGTGGTTATAACTCTTTTTAATTTATTTGAACGCGAGCCTAGATATTAGGAGGTGCGGTGTCACGTCCTGAAATGATATTTAATATGAATAAAATAAGAAAAGGCTGAAAAGAATTGATGCAGATCCGACGTTCACAAGCGCCCGATGGCGACAGACGGGGCAGCGGGCGGTGCGTCGTGTCGTTAAACCGCTGGGCAATTTTAAAGTCTTCAGTTGAAAACCAAAATATAGTATTTATAGAGAATTATCTCCAAAAAAATGATTTGAAAAGTTAGATATTTTATTCTTAAATAATTCGTTTTAGGATTCTACTTTAGCCTGTTTTCAGGATTTTACATGATCGGGTAAAGTATATACTATCGTGTACCCAATTAGCATATTATTTAGACAATATCCTTATGTGTATCGTATATTTCTTGTAAGAACGTTATTTAATAGTAAATACCCAAACCATTTGATCTAGTAAAACTTTTTTCGCTTCTCCTCTGGTGACACCTCTTAAGTATAAATTTCGATTACTTATCGACTAATTTTTTTCTATTTATTTTATTATTTTTTATATTTATTCTATTTATTAAATTAATTCGTAGAATCTTTAAATTGGGAGATTTGACAAGTTGTCTTTTTTGCAGATGTGGCTTTCTTATACCAATGGCGCGATATCGTCCTGGCCAAAACGGCCCGGGCCTTCGTTAAGTCCCCTTTTAGAATTCGAATTAATTTGTAAAGGATACCGAAATTATTATCAAATAATCTCATCAAAATTGGATAAGATTATTTCAAATTTCAAGGAAATGCTTTAAATTATTGTAATTTTAACGCATTTCCTCTCCTCCATTTAAAGCGATACTACGCCCACTTTTCGTTCATATCTAAAATCTAATTTTAATACTACTTCGTCAACTTCATTTGCTTTTTAAATCTACCATATTATTTAGCATTTCAATTTCAATTCTTACAAGTAAATACGTCAAGAGAAAATTCAATTTTTAGCGGCTGCGGAAGCGGCCCAGTCAGAAATAATACCAGTTTAATGAAGGTTCAGCGCGTTAGTGGTACAATTTAATAACAAACGAACAAAGGCGTTAGGAAAATTGGTTTACTCAGAACATCGTGAGATTCGCGAGCCTTTGACAGTTACTTACGTTTTTTCTTCGCGGGGGTTATTTCACAGAACAAAATTGCATTTGGTGTAGCTAGAGAGAGATACATCATTCGCGTCCTTGTTTACACATCCGTCCACATCTGCGAAATGACAACTTTTCAAGACAGATGTTTAAAGTTTCTACTAACGTAATTAAACACGACTTTTTTGCTTATATGGGTTAATTATAAAATTTCACATACATAAAATTTGTCCCATGTACTTCGTATTTAAAAATTTTTAAACTATTTGTTATAATTATTAATACAAAGATCGAACACTCAGAAAAAATTCCTTCGATCCGGCCGGATTCGAAGCGACGTCTTCTAGCATATCGTGCCAGACGCTATTCCAACTAAGCCAGGGCTGGTAGCTGTAAAGGTATCTAACTGGGAGATAAAGCTTTCATAGATTTCTCATAGATATCTCATAGACGACTAAAAAAGTCGTCGAAAATCCAAATAAAAAGACACAACAACAACAACATAGAAAAATTCGTGAGGTTTGTTCGCTGGTTCCTTCCGTTGCTTAGTTGGTATAGCGTCTGGCATGGTATGCTATAAGATGTCGTTTCGATTCCGGCCGGATCAAAGGAATTTTTTCTGAATGTTCGATCTTTGCATAAACAATTATAACAAACTAGTGGAGTAGATAATTTCACAAAAAATAATTGAATATCAATTTAAAAAAAAAATGTTTATTTCCAAGTCAAACGCACACATATTACGTAACTCTAAAGTAGTGAATCTTTACATTTTAAGATTATAAACATAACTTCCGAGTGAGAAGCTCAAGGTCGCGTGACAATGCCATTGCATACAATAAAGAAAAACAAAAAAGAACATGCAGATTGTAAGGTTTGTTACAATTTACATAATTATATTTAATGATTTCTATGGCCGTCGGTCACTGTCGCCTTCCCATTACTGTGAATGGAATATCGTTTAATTAAGATTTTTATTTGATTTTTTGTTTGTTTTTCATCCTGTTAACTACCGCTTATGGTAGATTTGATAGAGAATTCCGAATCACCTTAACGTAGTAAAATGGTTAAGTACTTAATGTTATTTACATTCGGAGAATTTTCACTGTTAAAAAAAGAAAAGTGTGTAATAATAAAATCTATTAAAATTACGCTGTTTTCAATAATTATTCCACATTTTCATGAAGAATAATAAATAAAACAAGATGAGTCTTGATAGTCACGTTGTGAATTCGGAACTATAGTCTAGTGTCAACTGTTAGTTTCGCCAAGGAACATATAGATGGCTCTGTTATAATTTTACGAAATAAACATCGCGTATTTTTATTTAAGGAAAAATTATTTACTATGTGCTAATAAGCAAAAAAATATAAAATATTGAAAACACAAATCAATATTAAGGCAATAAAACTGAAAATAATATTGTTTCCATTGCATCCGTGTAACTATTTTAAGATTGCTAAATTTGACATAAGAACAATATTACTTTAACGTTAAAGTCGCGTCGTAGTAGGAACTGAGTGAATGAATAGTCACAAAGCTGCCAATAAAACATCATAGTTTTAACATTACAATAAGCTTACTTTAAGCGCGTTATGGTACGAAAAGTCAATGTAAGGTTAAAGTAATATTGTTTTAAGAGGTTGTGGTAGGCCCCCAGTACTTTAATAGGTTTTCGTAATTATCTCTATATCTATTATAATTTTTAATGGAACTATTGTTTTATTCTATTATTGACTATGATAATAACATGATAAAAGAACTTTTGGCGTATGATCACATGTGGCTTTGTCATACCATAGGTACGTATTATTCTTGTTATTGTGGCTGTGTGTAACGTTTTTTTAGTAGCAGTAGAGCTCCTTGTGAAAGAGTTTGTCCGGGGAAGTACTGCCACTTTACCTATTTTTACCGCTATAAATTATGTCATACGGTGACGGGCGCAGTGCAATCGCAAAGATCTGAGGGGCACTCACTCAGATCTTTGCGATTTAAAGCTCTGACTGGCACTGCAACTGTTATGGACGGGCGACTTGTTCATCCCGTCACTTGATATTATTAAAAAAAAAATACGTTCATACTGTAAACCTTTCTTACATTTATAGGTACTTATTTACCGTTTCCTAAAAATAATGCTATAAATCACTACTTTTTAAGTGTCTGGTCGTATTCAATAAGATACTTGTTTTCACTCGTATTCGATCGCTCCGGAATGTTATATATCCCGTCTTATTACTTGTTTATCGAATAACTAACTTACGCCCTCTTCACAGAAAACTCCAAACCCTATTATTGGATCTCTATAAGCTTGTACCGTAATCAGAAGGTTCTATATTTATTTTTATGGTAGACGAACCGATAAAACAAGATTATGTGAACCTGTGGATAGTGTGAGAGTGGGTGCTGCTGTCTAAAGTATTTAAGACAGAAAAAAGTATATACAATATCAAACTATTTATAAGATCGTAAATGCGTTGCTTTTCGTGGTACATATAGTCCTAAGTCTCCTATGAACTGGATTTCTTGACTCTTCAATCGGGAACACAACAGCGCTGCAGAGTAAGTTCCATTTTCGTTGGATGGAATATTTCGACATGAGACCCCAGGAAAAAGAATCTGGTACAAGAACGTGCAGAGTGAGCCTCCTCGTGTCCCTTCGTTTGACCATGTTAAGTTAAGCAGGGGTCACATTGTCAGCGCACATAGGCTTTGATCCGGACACGTTCCATTAAACAAATTTTTGTATTTGTACCGAATTGCGAAGTGTGTGGGATTCATGAGGATGTACATCATTATTTGCGTTTGTGTTCGAACGGAGTTTATCAGGACGAGGTCATTGACACAGGCTGGTTTCCGTATATTTAATGTTAGGTGGTTTCAATCTGTTTTGTCGGAGCCAACACGTAGTGCCGCGGAGATTTTGTGTATATGTTTGGTTAGGTAGTATTTTGATTTATCTGTCTGGATTTTATTAAGTGTTTTCTTGAGATATCGTTTTTCTAATGAGGCTGACGTGTTCAATAACGATTAAAGCCCTCAAATAAATAAAGATTAAAAAAACTGATTTATTGTAGACAACAATAAAATTATTTCGGACGGAATAAATTCAAAAAAATTCGAGATAAGCCAGTGTGAGGTAAATTAACTATAAAGCTGCACCGTAAAAACAATGTGATTGAAGTAAATAAGATGTTGACTAAAGCGGTGCTACCCGGGCCGGCCGGGTGTGTTGCGCCGTCGTCTGACGATAGCGTCAGATTTTATCGTACCGAGGCACTCGCACACGAACAATGCGGTGTCGCAACGTCACGCCGCTTACTTACGGACCGCAGCACCCCTCCCTGCTTCGTCTCCTGGCCCCTTGTTCAATGCGAACACGTTTCGTCGCTGCACACCGTTTCAACGTGTCATGTGGCACATAGTTGTAATTTATATGTAGTACAACGTAGAGTCAGCGCTCAGGCGCCGCAACACCGACGCAATGCGTCGTGTGCCATCGCTCTAAAATTCAAATCCTCTTTATTTCATAGGTAAGCAAATTACACTTGAAATCGTCATACTGATTAAACTCTACTGCTCATTCGTACTTCAGATTCAGCCAACAGATTCCCCTGAGAAGAATGAGCAAGAAACTCTAGGGGCTGCTCTTTTTATATTTGAATGCATTTAACGTTGATTGAGACTACCTGCAAGAGCTAAATTGGTCACTGCCAGGAATTTTTGTCATCCAAGTACGCAGAAGCTGTATAATAAATCTTTAGTATAAAGTTTTTGTTTCACTGTAGTTCACTTCGTAAATAGCATATTTTGTGTATCAATCGGTAATATGTAATTATATAATTTGATTTCTTGTACCATGTTCTAAGCCTAAACAAAGACTGCAGCAACTATTTTATGTAATGAATTTGATCATGTTGTGATTGATTTCATCAAGTATTTTGGTAGGCTAAAAGTCATCAAGTATTTGGTCTATGTTTTTCGTCGTTTTAGTATTGTCCATAGCATTCTCCGTCAAAAGATAAAATGCGCTCTCTATCTACCCTGCAAACGGGAACACAATAATGCTTACATTAAAACTTGGCGGCAGAAATAGGTAAGGTAGCAGTGCTTCCCTGGACGAACGCTTTCACAAGAAGGTTTACTGCAACTATGTTCGGTGCAATCCACTAGAAATTGCTGCTTATGTCGATGATTTGCCTGTTGGAATACTCAGATGGATGATATTCAAGCATTGAATTATCACCAGTATCCGGAAGTAGCAACCGGCGACTGTATCCAGTTGCTGTTACCACAGACATAGCAGCCACAGTTCCCTGTGATGATGGTCCTGTGTCGATAACCAAAAGTGTCTCCGGTTGCACAGCACTTTAATGAAAAGATTATTTTGACCTGATCTCATCAGTGTGCATATCTCCTAACCAACACGTTTACCACGCATTAAACAATGTTAGGGTGGTGGTATCTAACCAGGTGGTTATTAACATAGTTACCTGCGACAGTAACAATTAAGCGCTAAACTTTTTACTTCTAATACAAAAGTTTATCACCCAGCGAAGTTGACTTTCATTTATGTTATACCAAATGGCAAACCGGTCACAGTTTCACGTGTGGGTGCACGTCGACCATTATTGTCAATTAGGGGCGGTACTGCTCACCCGCCATTCAAGAGTTCTACTTATGACACCTATTGTATCATTATAAAAAGTCGAGCAGATGCAGTCGAGAAGGTTCTCGCTTTTTTAATGTTCCGTATGATAATAAGACAGGGTACTTTTTGGAATCATTCCGACAACGTCGATGTATCTGGTCTGGTGTTCTAGGTTCTGTTTGTGACACTTATTGTATCTTTGTAAAAATCTAGCACATGTAGAGTCAAGTTTTGGTTTTTCAATATTTCTTACGAAAATAGTAAGACAGAACAGTTTTTGGAATCAGTTCGATGACGTCGATAGGACTGGTTTAGGCAGAGTCGAGGCGGTTCTCGGTTTTTTGGGTTCTGCACCAAAAGAATAAGACAGGATGCTTTTTGACATCATTTCGAAGACTTGAATGGGTCTGGTCTCGGTGTTCTAGGTAGTTGCTCTACATACAGGGAATTCGCTAGTTTATGGAAAGGTGATTGATGTGGTCGTCTGGCGCATTAATATTCAACCGGTTGTAACTTCATTGTTTTGCATTCAGTAGCAGTAGAGCTCCTTGTAAAAAAGTTCTCCTGGGAAGTATTGCCATCGTACCTATATCTGCATCAAGCAGTAATGTGAGCATTACTGCGCTCGGGTTCGGAAGGGAAAGGGCAGTACCCTTACTTACGCAGTGGTAATGCCCCTAAAATCTTTGCGATTAAAAGCACAGAGTGACACTGCAACTATTATGGATAGGCGTGTCGCTTACCACCAGGCACGACTTGATCGTCCCGTCATTTGATATTATAAGAAAAGATCCGTGGGGACACATTCTCAGATCATTTCATTGTGTTTTTTTGTATATTATTCTTTGTAATTTCAATAATTTCTGTATATTGTGTTCGATTTTTAAGTAGTTTTCTATCCAATAAAGGGCTGTTTCAATCAACAACTATGATGAAATGTTAAAATGTCACTTGATACTCGTAAAAGCCCGTTTTTCATCTACTCTGAATTAACCTCTACAGACAGGGTTTATCGTAACACTTTCCCTCATTGAGCGCATTTACTTACAACGTACACATTAAAGGAATCTTCTTACATTAACGGGCCATATTTCCATAGCATAATGAACGCACGGGGGGCTAAAGAAACCCGTACAAGGCGTTTACTACCATGATTTATGTTTATTAAACTCGTGAGATTATAATCGTAATATAAAACAGGATATCTTTAACAATTACCATTACCTTAAGTTTAGTTATAGATAAATTAACATTGTAACATTGTGATTAAAAGGATGATTCATTTTAATTGTCCGTAGAAAAGTTATTTTTGTTAATTGTTAATCCAATACAAATACAATACGATACAAAAATATTTATTACTCTCCACAAAGGTAAAGTACAAAAGTTTTGGTACAACTACTTAATATCAAAAGATTCCTTTGAGTGAGCTGGAGTTTGCATTATGGAAAAACCTATGTTGCAAATCTCCAGGCTCTCCACCAGCTAAGTTTACATAGATGGACTAATTAATACCTTTCATACAAATTTTTTTTTACTAAGGAGTAGGTTACTGTTGAGATTGAAGAACATAATTTCTAATGTGTGTGTGTGTGTGTGTGTGTGTGTGTGTGTGTGTGTGTGTGTGT
>NW_020653853.1:6889953-6897132 GCF_003589595.1 Hyposmocoma kahamanoa
GTGTGTGTGTGTGTGTGTGTGTGTGTGTGTGTGTGTGTGTGTGTGAGTGGGTGCTTGTTTGTGTGCGCTGTACAAATTGCACGTTACCTACATTTTCAAATTTTAGAGTGGTTACATAAAAGTAGACATTTTTATTTTTTTATTTTTGATATGATTCAAATCCACGCATTAAATTGATTTGTCGTACTATATTGATTGGTGGAATATGGCCTACGGATGTAAAACAAGAAAGTGAACAACCGACATAAATAATAGTAATAATGTGGATTAACCTAACCTAAACCCTCGCCAGAGAGGAGACGATGCCAAGCAGAGGGACGTATAACATGGGTTGATGATGAAATACGTCCCACAATTATAATTCGTTATAAAGGCTTACGATAATACCCTTGTTACTAAAATGACTTCTTAAAATAATTTCTCTCTGTTTTAATGACTTCTGACCTTTAATTATCACTTTTTGGGGATTCAAAAATTAAAATTCAGGCAGTCTTATATTGAAAATGTTGAAAGTTGCAAAAACAACAAAACTTTTATGAAAATAACTTCGTTACACTCAATTAATTTAACAATTTACCGGCGTTTTGAATGATATTTTCGTAAGAAATAAACACAATAGAAGCGCGAACTTTCTCTAAATCACTGTGAACAATTGTTTTGATTGTTCTCAAGAGTATGAATAAACGAGCAAGATATTATTCGAACCCGCGCTTCCGACATCGTGCTATTCAGAATTCTTACTAACATTTATCATACCGTTATTAGTGAAAAAAGCTTGGTGCTGTCTCGTGTGAAACAACCTCGACTGCTACGCGGAAAGAATCCATAAATAATAATGCGCCAGATGTGCCAGACAACCACACCTTTTGCATGGTCTCAAACTAGGGAAGTACCTATACTACGAATACCAGAGCAACGGAATTCACTCTGGGGCACTTCCCAAAACACCTAGTCTAGAAGCAAATTAGAAAAGTTCATTTACCAAATTTGTCCTACTAATAATCGAACCCGAGACCTCCTAATCCAGGACCCGCAGTGCAAACCATTGGGCTACAGACGTCCGCAAATATATCATAAACAGGAATAATGAAAAAAAAAAAACAAAACTATAAACAGTTATTTTTATTTTATGTTATTGACCGTTATAAGCCTCATCTGTTACGCCTCCTTGTTAAGTAACTTACTGACGGCTATATTGTAGTCACAAATCATATCCACAATCAAAGTTAATGAAGCTACAAGTTATTTACATCAGGTCGGTTGTTGGAAATATTGGTTATTTATACAGCCAATGGAAACTCAACCTTAGCACTTTAAAACAAGAATTATTCGCTAAAAGCGCTTTGAAGTATATTATAAGTATATTTCATAAACTAACTAAATGTGCGATGTATGATCGATTTAAATACAACAAGCTAAATGTTAATCCAATTGTATCTTAAGATATCGCCGAAACCGCATCCAAATTAATTCGGCCATTGTGGAGATCAGGGGGCCTACCACAACCTCTTAAAACAATATTACTTTAACCTTACATTGACGTTTCGTACCACAACGCGCTTAAAGTAAGCTTATTGTAATGTTAAAACTATGATATTTTTTTTATTGGCAGCTTTGTGACTATTCATTCACTCAGTTCCTACTATGACGCGACTTTTACGTTAAAGTAATATTGTTCTTATGTCAAATTTAGCAATCTTAAAATACTTACACGGATGCAATGGAAATAATATTATTTTCAGTTTTATTGTCTTAATATTGATTTGTAATGATTAAAAGTTAAGTTGAACTTATTTATTTACATATACCTCAGCGCCGTCTATATGCTCCTTGGCGAAACTAACAGTTGACACTAGACTATAGTTCCGAACTCACAACGTGATTATCAAGACTCAGCTTGTCTTATTTATTTTTCTTCATGATAATGCGGAATAATTATTAAAAACAACATAATTTTAATAAGTTTTATTATTACATACTTTTTTAACAGTCGAAATTCTCTGAACGTGAATACTTAAGTTGTTTAAGTAGTTGTTTAAGTACTTAAACATTACACTACGATAAGACTATAGGAACATCAAAAAAGAAAGAGATGGCATTATATAGTTCACATAGCGTTATCTCTTTCCTCTTTTTAGTAAGTAATATACAATATTGGAAAATAATTCGTTCTTTCAATCATTTTTGTAATAATGCATTACTTGGTTGACAGGTTCGTCATGATACGAATATGAGTAATATTACAATAAGCTTACTTTAAGCTTACATTGAAATAAGATTGTTTTTGGAAAGGTTATGGTAGGCCTCGTAGGCGTGTACAAACGTCAACACAAACAGAAAAAAATACTAAAAACTGGTCTTTTTAGGTTTAGTAGTTTGTTTTCAGTAGGTGGCACTGCTTTTTGCTGCTGCTCTTAATTTCAAATATGAAAATCAAAGACAAATAATCTTTATTTTCATATTTTAATTTTTTAAATTATACTCTATCGTTCATTCGTAAGGCAGATTTCCCTGAGAAGAATGAGCAAGAAACTGTAAGGGCTGCTCTTTGTAAATTTACACATTTGAATAGTTTCATCATTACAATATTTAGTTTAAACATCTTAGATCGAGCATACCTGCAAGAGCTAAATGGGTCACTTCGACGGTTTTTTTAACCGACTTCAAAAAAGGACTGTATGTACTTTTTTTGTATGTATGTTACGCGATAACTCCGGTGTTTGTGAACCGATTTTCATGATTCTTTTTTGTTGGAAAGAGGGTACCTCCATAGTGGTCCCAATGAATTTTGAAAAAAATCATCCACCTCTAAGGGTGGCTGTTCACGTATGAAGACTCATTTTTATAAATAGCGCCTAAATTTTATTATAAGGAGCAATTATATTAATGGTTGATTTTGCTATTCTCCAATTCAAGGCGTTTTTCTCTCTCAACATACTTAGAGTAGTGAGAACCGATTTTTATTATCTCCTGTGTCATGTCCCATATAGTGGCGAACTACCTCTAGTTGATGAATCCGGGTTTGCGCACTTTGCGGTAACCGATTTCAATAAAACTTGGTAATTATATCTAATTCCACGTACTTTTGAGGTCGGTTTTTTAGTAGTCTGTACTGAGATTATTTTATCCAAGTACGCGAAACCTGTATAAAGTTTTTGTTTCACTATAGTTTTAAACCTCGCAAATGGAAATTTTCCACTCATGGCAAAAATCCACAGACCACATAAATACTACGTCTGTATTGTTGAAAGTAGACAACTCAAACATTAAAAAAACTGACGATTTACTTGTTCATATTTGTTCTAACAGTGGTCTGTGGTTCTAACGATGGCAATTCAACCCTAACACTTTTCTATGAAGCTGTGACAATGATAACCCTAGTTTGGCCAAAGACTAGCTGATTCAAATCTAGTCGGGTTGAAGAAATTTTCTTTGTAATTATTAACACAAAGATCGAATACAAAGAAAAATTTCTTGGATCTGACAGAACACGAACTTCTGTTTCTGTGAGCCAATCTCAAGACAATTTTGATAGATAGAATTAGAGAGCAACGAAATGGTGGATTAATTTCACAAAAAAAAATGGTAGTAAAACAACATAATTATTACAATCTTTCTTTGTGTTTGTTAGATCTTTTTATCAGTAGCAACAAACTAGTGGAGTATTTTCACAAAATAGTGTAGTAAAAACACCATGATAATCAATCAACTTTTCTATGAACATCATATCAGACAGGTCACCATAGTAAAAGGTGTTCGTATTAATATTTGGTGAATCACCTCTTAAAAATCTCGCACACCCTTTCAGGGGTCAGTGCGTACATCGATGCCAACTGTGAAAAATACACGTTTATTTATTGATAAATTCAGTTCTTCAACGCATTATTTATGTGTTGATTTAGGAACAATACAGCTCTCTAGAACATTCATTGCGAAATTATAAGAATATGATTTGACAAAGCTGTTTTCCATCATCATCTTTTAAATTTACCATGGCATAAGTATGTATGTTACATCAAATTCAAACTTAAATATATCTTTACTCAATATTCAATTACTGCTTTTCTATAATTCAGGGGAAGTTTGAAAGTGGCGCCAGTGACGGAAAAGACGAGGAAAAATTAGGTTAGCGTGGTATGGACATGTCATGCGGAGGGAAGAATGTCATGTGACGAGAAGAGTGTTAGGTATGAATGTGGAGGGATATAATGGGAAAGGGAGGCCAAAGAAAAGATGGAGGGATTGTGTGAAAGATGACATGGATAAGAAAGGTGTGAGTATAAAAATGACGGCTGGTAAGGGAGAGTGGAAGAAAAATACATGTTGTGCTGACCGCACCTAGTCTGGGATAAGGCCAGGAAGAAGATTGCTTTTCCATAATAATTATATATATTAACAAGGTGTTACATTGGATATTCATCTCTATTTTCCCATAATTAAAGTACAAATTTGTGTTTTGCAAATATGGAATTGAGCTCCGTGAGGCGTCATACGCCGACCACACTGTGATCCCGGCGCACTAATGCGAGCATCGCCGCGTCGCCAGACTTGTAGCTGAAAAACAGGACGCGACGCAACGCTTCGACTCTGCGCCAGTGTGAGTTGAGCCTTAAGGCGAGGTATTCCAATGCGAGCCTAGATTTTAGGTGAGGTGTTGTGGGTTGCCCCTCGCATCCTGCTATCCGCGCTATTTTACTCTTAATCTAGTAATCTTAGCCTGTTTTACATATTCTTTAGACAATATCCTTAGGTGTATCGTATATTTTTTGTAAGATCGTTATTTAATAATAAATACAACAAAACCAGTTTTTTCCGCTTCTCATCCATTGACTTGCCTTAAACCAGCAAGTTTCGACTAATAAATAACAATAACCTAAAAAAGAATAAAAACTGCTTGGTAAAAAATTTGAACAATACAACGAAATAATAATAAAAATAAACATAAAAATTAAATAAAAACTAGTAACGTCAGTTATTGTTAATAAATAGACTTTACAAATTTAGGATAGGACGAATAAAATAGACTTATATTCAAGTGTTTATTGTGAACATTACAAGCATAGATAAGAACGCTTTGCTGAATTTATTAAGTGTGACATAGAGATTATTGACAACAATGTTAAATCATTATTTTTTTAATCTGTATAAACATGTCACTAAGTATTGTTATGTATTAATATAGTACTTTTATTTATTTGTATTTGTTTGGGATTCAGAATTTATCATGATGGACATAAACAGTTTAAGTAATTGTCATTTAGTATTCATATATAGAATAATATTGTTCAGTTTTTTTGTAAATTCTTTATTTGTTTTATAAAAAAATTATATAAATATTTTTCTTTGTTTAAATATTTAACAGAGTTTGATAATTTGTTACATATTTTAACTGACTTACCTAGTGGGCCCGAATGGTATAGCTTTATAGGAATCTTTAATATTAATTTCATGTGTAAACAACACACTTTAATTAATATCTACTATTTATTCTTAAGGCAGAAACCTCTGAGAAGAATGAGTGAGAAACTCTAGGGTTTGCTCGTTGTAAATAAACATTTGTAAACATTCATCATTTACAGTTTTTATTTCAAATATTATATAGTCGTCTTAGTGTGAAAACCTCATAATTTTTCAGGACGAAGATAAAAATGTGGTGTAAAATGTAGTAAACGGAATAATGTTTGTAGTTTTTAAGCGTTTGTAGTTGTAAGCATTCTAATTACTTTTATTATACCCCTTGCAGATACTATTTTACTTTAATAATATACTTAGCAAGAAGTTTATAAGTTTTACTTCAACAAAAATCAGTAATAAATAAAAAGTAAAGATTAAAGATTATTGATATTTATAAACAAAAATAGGTCTTTCTTACGTTGCAAAACTAAAAAATATTGAGATCTGTTCTTGGGATTTATAATTATAACTATGAATGTTAGAAAATCAACTTTATGTGATATAATTTACTTTGATACGGAGGAATTATACCGATTTTTCAAAATCGAATATATCGTTTTGACGTAGGTTATCTTTCTAAGGTTAACATCCAAGTACGTAGAAACTGTATAATAAATTTTAGTGCAAAGTTTTTATTTCACTATAGTTTTAAGCCTCGTAAATGGTAAATTTTGAATACCAACCGAAATCTTATTGTACATTGCCCTATAAACGAATTGAAGACTTAGTGAAGACGACTGTTAAAAACAGCCTGTTTATTTTTATTCATCTTATTAATGTTATGTCTGTCACCACTTCTAGTAAAAAATACTATTCTTCTTTTATTTGTAAGTCAACGATTCTTCTGAACATAAATTACATTTTCTAAATATAAATTTACGTACTTGCATCTGAAATAAATATACTATACATTCAAAATTTATAGAATATGAGTGGAATTTTGTTCTTCCTGGCGCCCGCGCCGACTACGTAGTATTTAGTTAACAAGTCGTTACCGTGAGCGAGCGTTAATATATTTTATTATTTGTCTCGTTTATCCGAACATATGTTTCATATTATTCAGACACTTTACGAGCTTCCTGTGTAATTGGTGGAATAAAAACATTTGTTGCGTGATAAAATATTTGTGGCTAATGTAGAATCTAATCTCGTGTTTATTTTTTGTTTTATAGCTGACGAAATGGATTGTTATCCAGTAGGAATAGCGCTCTATAAACAATGTTAACTACACCTGTGGGGTTTCTTGTAAATGAAGGACACGTCTTCCAATTGCTTTTTAAAATTGACGAAACGAATAAGTCGGGGGCCTGAAGGTAAGCGACAAGACTGTCCATGGCATTTAAATCGCAAAGACCTTAGGGATACCGCCCGTCACCATGAGACATAAGACAAGTCCCATGTGCCTGTAATTTGACCAGTTCCCTTTCTCTTCAAAACTGGAACGCAGTAGTAGCACTAAAGGTTCTTGTGAAAGAGTTTGTCCAGGGAAATACTGCCACCTCACCTATTTCTGCCTCCAAGCAATAATGTGAGCATTACTGCGGTATGGTTTTGTAGGGTAGGGATGATGATGAAGTTACAAGCATATTGAGCGCAGTGGCAATATTTTGTTTGTATTTTAAAGCTCTGAGTGACACTGCAACTGTTATCGACAGGCGTGTTGTTTACCACCAGGTTCCATCACTTATAAAATTACTATAATTACTTAATCACTTATAAGGTATT